>NW_019951515.1:4424-5692 GCF_002910315.2 Salvelinus sp. IW2-2015 | reverse complement strand
ATTTACAGTCGCGGCGGAGAGTTGGGGGGCGCGAAATGTTTACTTCTTCCTAGGGGGGGCGTAACAGAAAATAATTGAGAAGCATTGACTTATCCAAATCTTGTGCTGCATATTAATTACATTTTTGTGTGAAAAATCTGAATAATTAGACCATTACAAGAAGTGCATTTTTACTTCCTCAAGAAACATGAAGTTCAAGCAAATAATGCACTTAACATACACTACATGATTCAAAAGCCGGTGGACACCTGCTTGTTGGACATCTCATTCCAAAATCATGGGCATTAGCATGGAGTTGGTTCCCCCTTTGCTGCTATAACAGCCTCCACTCTTCTGCGAAGGCTTTACACCAGATGTTGGAACATTGCTGCGGGGACTTGCTTCCATTCAACCACAAGAGCATTAGTGAGGTCGGGCACTGATGTTGGGTGATTAGACCTGGCTCGCAGTCGGCATTCAAATTCATCCCAAAGGTGTTCGATGGGGTTGAGATCAGGGCTCTGTGCAGGCCAGTCAAATTCTTCCACACCGATCTCAACAAACTATTTCTGTATGGATGTCGCTTGTGCACGGGGACATTGTCATGCTGAAACAGGAAAGTGCCTTCCCAAACTGTTGCCACGAAGTTGGAAGCACAAAATCGTCTAGACTGTCTTTGTGTGCTGTAGCGTTAAGATTTCCCTTCACTGGAACTAAGGGACCTAGCAAAAAACAAAACCATGAAAAACAGCCCCAGGCCATTATTCCTCCTCCACCAAACTTTACAGTTGGCACTATGCATTGGCCCAGGTAGCGTTCTCCTTGCATTTGCCAAACCCAAATTAGTCCATTGGACTGCCAGATGGTGAAGTGTGATTCATCACTCCAGAGAATGCGTTTCCACTGCTCCAGTCCAATGGCAGCAAGCTTTACACCACTACAGGTGGAGCTTGACATTGTGCATGGTGATCTTAGACTTGTGTGCGGCTGCTCGGCCATGGAAACCCATTTCATGAAGCTCCAGACGAACAGTTATTGTGCTAATGTTGCTTCCAGAGGCAATTTGGAACACATTTGGTAGTGTGTTGCAATGGAGGACAGATGATTTTTACACGCTACGCGATTCAGCATTCGGCGGTCCCATTCTGTGAGGTTGTGTGGCCTACCACTTCGCGGCTGAGCCGTTGTTGCTCTTAGACATTTCCACTTCACAATAACAGCACTTACAGTTGACCAGGGCAGAAATTTGACGAACTGACTAGTTGGAAAGGTGGCATCCTATGACGGTG
>NW_019951515.1:0-624 GCF_002910315.2 Salvelinus sp. IW2-2015 | reverse complement strand
ATCACTGCCTGGTACGGCAATTGCTCGGCCTCTGACCGCAAGGCACTACAGAGGGTAGTTCGCACGGCCCAGTACATCACTGGGGCTAAGCTGCCTGCCATCCAGGACCTCTACACCAGGCGGTGTCAGAAGAAGGCCCTATCAATTGTCAAAGGCCCCAGCCACCCCAGTCAAAGACTGTTCTCTCTACTACCGCATGGCAAGCGGTACCGGAGTGCCAAGTCTGGGACAAAAAGGCTTCTCAACAGTTTTCAGCCCCAAGCCATAAGACTCCTGAACAGGTAATCAAATGGCTACCCGAACTATTTGCATTGTGTGCCCCCTCAACCTCTCTTTTTACACTGCTGCTACTCTCTGTTTATCATATATGCATAGTCACTATAACTATACACTCATGTACATACTACCTCAATTGGGCCGACCAACCAGTGCTCCCGCACATTGGCTAACCGGGCTATTTGCATTGTGTCCCACTCACCACCCGCCAACCCCTCTATTACACTACTGCTACTCTCTGTTCATCATATATGCATATTCACTTCAACCATATCTACATACTACCTCAATCAGCCTGACTAACCGGTGTCTATATGTAGCCTCACTACTTTTATAGCCTCGCTACTG
>NW_019951514.1:0-5692 GCF_002910315.2 Salvelinus sp. IW2-2015 | reverse complement strand
ATGGTTTGATTGCGAATCATCAATGTTTATCATATTAAAGATGTTTTTTTTCAATCACTTTGGCACATGTGTTTTAGTAGATGGTAGTGTGGTACTTAATTTAAAAAAACTAAGTACACAAACTCTTTAAACTGATGAACATTGTAATTGCCCATAATCTTTCTGGATTGCGCATTCTTTTGCGTTTCTACACAGTATTTTCGCCCCTGAGGTCAATGTCAATGACCAATGGCAAAGGGTCATTTCACTGCCGTGAATATCCTCATGAAGAACAGTATTTCGTTTAAGTACCCAATACCCATCAGATATATGGAATGATAGGATCACCATTCTTAGTCTATTTAAAAACTAGGCTACAATGTAAATGTTTTTTTCAATGGCTTTTTTTGGTGGTCTTATTTCTCAGAAGTATCGCCTCATGTGCGGGATGTTTTCCAAAACTCCCAAACTGCGTAACTTGTAAAAATTCGGCAAGCTTGTTTAATTCAAACATGTCTCTGCGATAGTTTCATAATGGTCTTGAGACATCTTTAACCACCACTACAACCTTTGGGGATCCCAAAATATAAGTTTTATGTGGGGTAACATAAATGGAGAACATTGGACTTTAAGTACCAACAGACACATATGGGATTTCTCTCAATTATGGAGTTCCTTTTAAACAACCATTTATCTCCAGCAAACTGATCGCCTGTCTAAAAATATGACGCTTCCTGAATATAAATATCGCTCACAGTTCAAGCCTGGCTACGAATTAAAAGGTACACTCTACTAGTATTACACATAGGTGACTCTGGAGATCTTCACAATTACAAAAATCCTGGCACCCTACCCATAAACATAGTCAATCCTGAAAACTAATTTCATACATCTTCTGTATGTCCAATAGTGTAGATTGCAATGGGTGAGTGTGGAGTACATCTGGGAAGATATAATTCGGACAGACTTCCCAGCCTGGGTGTCTGGTAGCTGCGGGTGCGTATCTGCTCCTGCTAGATTTTTAGCTAGCATGCATCCACACAAATCAGAATGTATTCGTTTTAAGATACACTGGGGTGCAGACGCTGAAAATAAAGGGAAACTGGTACCACACAGATGTAAACTCTCACAAAGCTCGTTCATAGTATGAGGTCTGCTCACAGTAAGTCCAAAGGGTGAAACAGTCTAATGGTTTTACAGCCTGCACTGGAGCTCTGTCCGGCCTTGAGGGATTAGCAATATCGGGAGGGTTTTTGATTTTTCATTGATATTAGGCGGCAGGCATATCTACCGGCAGAACGGCGGGTTTTCCGATCCGAACGCCGGAGGTGGTTGGTAGAGAGGACGGTGCGGGACTGGCGGTTTGACCAGGACTTGTAAACAGTTTGGTACGTTTATATCTTCTTCAGGACAGCTCGGTCGGTTCCGGCTCCGGTGTGCGGGTAATGTCAATGTTTATATGCAGTTTGGGGATTGGCATGGTCGAGATTAGGTTGGGGGTGGGCTTGGTAGACCTACATACGGATAAATTACAGGGTCTCGCATAACGCTTTGCCACCCTAGGAAAAATTCGGGGCGCTTTGATGGCAAGAGTTCTTCTCAAATCATAAGTTGAGCTCTACCGTCCCCTGTGGGTAGTACGGGGCATTGCATTTTGTTACAATACTAGGAAAGTAGACCTACATTTTCTGATTCTTGATAAATATATATAAATATTTTACTTTTACTGTGAAGTTAAAATACTAATAGTTATATGTCCATCATACAATAATAATGTGCTTACCCGTTTTCGAAAACATAAGGACACCAATCGACAGAATTATTTGCACATTGTCACGCCTCGGTACTTCCACACCCATCAACTTTCAGTTGATCTGCCATGGTTCGTAACACGAGGCTACTGCTTGCTATGTAACCCCTTGGGTTGTGCAGTGGCGGGAGATCTTTGTGGCTATACTTGGCTTGGGTCGTCAGGGGAGTGATAACGTTCGGTCGGTGGGAAAGAAGAGGTATCGCCGGGTCTTCTAGCTAGGTGGGGCTGTGGCTTGGGTAAGGTGGGGTGGGGGTTGATGAGGTCACTGGGTCGCTCCTTGGCTTTGGCCTGTCGGGTTCGGACGAGAGGCCTGATCAGTGGGCTCCCTGACCTCCCCGGTCACGCCTCCTGGTGCTGCGCCTCTGCAGTATTTATCGCTGCAGCTTGTCTTAATGTGTCAGGGCTAGGCAGTCTGTTCATATCTGGAGTAATTTCTCCTGTTATTTTAGCCATTTACATTACATTAAGTTCATTGAGGAGTAGCCGCTCTTAGGTCCAGAGCGAGGCCGGGCTCTGTCCTGTGTGAAATTTAAGTCAGTGTCTCTTTCATTCTAATGTCTCCTCGTCTCGTTCTTCTGTTTCTCGTCTTTCTTTCCTTCTCTTTCTTTCCTCTTTCTCTCTCTCCTGGAGGAACGCCTGAGGCCTAGACCATGCTCGCAGATTTAATCTCTGACTGAATTGCTCCTTGCCGTGTCCAGCTCCCTGGCTGGGACTGCCACCTGCTCCAGTTTCAAATGTTCTGCTGGGGCTATGGAACCCTGTGACGCTGTTCACCCGGATTCCCGTACTAACGTTGTCCCAGGACTGCTGTTTTCCGAACTCTCTAGAGAGCAGCAGGAGCAGTTAGAGATACTCGTATTAACCCTCCGTCCCTGTCTGTCTTGTGGGTTCACTGTTCCTGGACGTCGGACCCGTACATTCTTTATATTTACTGGACTTCACTATGCTCCTTCTGGTATTTCGATGGGCTCGCACTACGGGCTCAGTTACCAACTTGTGGGCTGCTCGGGGAGGTCGAACATGTACACAGGGGCACGGGTGCTGTCCGGAACATTGGGTTTTGGTGAGTTGCAGTTGTCGGTGGTAATCGCTAAAACGTATAGTCTTTATGGAAGAGATTTGTAAGAAACTAGCCTTTGCAACAGATAGCACTTACGTTCACACCTCAGTTAGTGCGGATCACGTCCACCAAAAGTGCAGTGATACGCAAACTCCATGGCGATGCTAACGGTCACAAAAATTTGACAATATAAGACAGCCGGCTCTCGTTTTTGTAAACCCTAACTGTTATCCAAACACTCTAGAAATTTCAACAATACACTATCTGTTCGAACTAAACAAAGACACATTATAAGCCACTGTTTTTATCTATAGTTGAACTGGGCATGTTTATTGACTCATTATTTCTCAAAGGTTTATACAACTCAACTCGCCTGCATTCATAATTTCAAAATAAATAATTTCCAAACTCATTTCTCAATTAAGGTAGGTATAGTGTTATGAATTTTTGGATTTTGGAGTAACAGGAGGTCAAGGATGAAATGGAATACTTATACCAACACCGTTTGGTTTCCTCCCACGAAAGTCACCAAGTGATTAGAGTCTGATTGACTCGCGTAAAAACTCCAGACGACAAGAGGGGAAGGTTTAACAGCACATGGGGATGGCAGCTGATCAATGAATCTTACTTGTCATGATGCCCGTATGGTACAGGTTCTGGACCGCAGAGATTGGGCACAATTCCACGTTTCCTGTTCAGCACGAGGGCATTAACTTTCAACAGTATGGAACTGCTGTGCATTATGTTGATATTGTATTCTATGGTAACAAGTAATCAAAAAAAAAGCTTGGATAGGCAGACTGATGAATGGTCCGTTAAATACGATTTGTGTTGATGGTTCAGACACACTAGAGATTTCAGAATTTTTTATGAAAGAGTGCAGTGTTTGCCAGGAGGAACATTTCCATAGAGGAGAGAGACACTTTGCATTGGCATCACATGCTTCAGTGCTCTGGGAGTGTTTATAGCCCTGTGAGTTGAACACTTCATGTGAGAGCTGTATTTCATTTGAACAGAACCCACGGCAACCATGACTTTCATCACCATCTTCATCTGGACTCTGGTCTGTTACGCACAAGGTGAGAGACATTTTGAACGTTTTCAGAACACAAGCATCATGTTGTAAATGAGGAATTACGGTTATAATCTTCCAAATATTTTACCTTCCTAAATGTGATATTTTCCTTCTTTCTCTCTACAGGGTCTTGGGGCCAGTATGTATTGACTCAGTCTGCAGCTCAATCAGTCCAGCCTGGTCAAACTGTCTCTATTGACTGTAGCGCCAGTAGTAAAGTTACTCAGTACTCTGGCTCACAGTATTTCCTGGCCTGGTACCATCAGACGTCTGGAGAAGCTCCTAAACTCCTGATCTATGTCACATCAGCAAGGTTCACAGGAGTTTCCACCAGGTTCAGTGGCAGTGGGAGAGGAAATGGTGTTGACTTCACTCTGACCATCAGTGAAGTCCAGGCTGAGGATACAGGAGTTTACTACTGTCAGAGTTACCACAGTGATCCTGTGTTCACACAGTGATTTAGAGCCGCACAAAAACCCCCCTCAGTCAGAGTCCACTGCTGCAGCTGGGACTTACTGCAGGTGCTGAGGGCGAAGACAATGACATGCGTCACTGAGTTCTACTGTACAAACACTCAACCCACTGGGCAGAAACTGGTTGAATCAACGCTGTTTCCACATCAATTAAACCAAACAAATCTTTGTGATGAAGTTGAATCAACATGGAAAACCAATTCGATTTGCAAAAAGTCATCGGCGTGAGGGCATTTTGCTTTTTTTTACCCAACTTTTAACCTAAATACAATGACATGGTAACATTTGTTGTTGATTTCACGTTGAATTCACGGTTAGTTAACAACTCAACCAAATGTAAATCAAAACTAGACGTTGAACTGTTGTCTGTGCCCAGTGTGAACCTACCATTCATTATACACTGTGACCACAGGAGTATTGTATCAGATATTGCCCCACTATAGTATGATACAGCACCACTGTGGTCTCCATCTTGTACAGTAAATATACAGTGAAAAGACTATAGACAGACAGTGCAACTAGTGCTCCCATTATAAACTCAAGCCTCCTCACACACAGTCATCTAAACACGATGGGCATTAGTAGTCAGTATTACATGATATCTATAGATCTGCAGCAAACCTGCAAGAAACCCCTTCCACCAAATACAACTAACATTTAGCTTCACTATAAATGTTCTCTCTCGTTCAAATGATGAACCTGAGATTGTAGAGTCAGAGATGATGTTAAGTCCATAGAGAATGACGTCATCTCTTGGTGGTGTAACGGTTGCTTTCCTCCTCTTCGTCTGAAGAGGAGGAGTAGGGATCGGACCAAAACGCAGCGGGTGATGAATACATGAAGAATTTATTTAAACAAGACGAAACACGAAGTACACTTGAATAAATTACAAAATAACAAAACGACGTAGACCGACCTGAACATGAGAACTTACATAAGACGAAGAACGCACAAACAGGAACAGACTAGACAAACGAGACAGTCCCGTGTGGTACAAACACTGACACGGAAGACAATCACCCCCCAACAAACGGTGTGAACAGCCTACCTTAATATGGTTCTCAATCAGAGGAAACGTCAAACACCTGCCCCTAATTTATTTTAGCTTTTATTTACATTCCCAGTGGGTCAGACGTTTCCAAACACTCAATTAGTATTTGGTAGCATTGCCTTTAAATTGTTTAACTTGGGTCAGACGCTTCGGGAAGCCTTCCACAAGCTTCCCACAATAAGTTGAGTGAATTTTGGCCCATTCCTCCTGACAGAGCTGGTGTAGCTGAGTCAGGTTTGTA
>NW_019951513.1:0-5693 GCF_002910315.2 Salvelinus sp. IW2-2015 | reverse complement strand
ATGGTGGTGGTAGTGTGATGGTTTGGGGGTCAGCATGGTGGTGGTAGTGTGAGGGTTTGGGGATGCTTTGCTGCCTCAGGACCTGGACGACTTGCCTTAATAGTAAGGAACCATGAATTCTGCTCTGTATCAGAGAGTTCTACAGGAGAATGACAGGCCAWYCGTCTGCGGGCTGAAGTGCAGCTGGGTCACGCAGCAAGACAATGATCCAAAACACACAATCAAAGTCGACATAAAAATGGCTTATAAAAGCAACACATTTGAAGTTTTGGAATGGCCTAGTTTAAAGTCCAGACCTAATCCCAATTGAGATGTTGTGGCAGGACTTGAAACGAGCAGTTCATGCTTGAAATATAGCTGAGGTAAAGAGGTTCTGCATGGAATAGTGGGGCCAAAATTCCACAGCGATGTGAGAGGCTGATCAACGGGAAGTCATTGCAGCTAAAGGTGGCATAACCAGCTATATATATATATATAGATATATAGATATAGATATTGAGGGGTAAATTACTTTTTCACACAGGGGAATTGGGTGTTGCATAACTTTGCAAATTAAATTAATTAAAGAAGTATCCATATTTTTGTGTTATTTGTAAACTCAGGTTCCCTTAATCTAATATTTGGTTTTGGTTGAAGATTTAACAACATTCAATATCAAAAAAGGTGGCAAATTACTCCTGTGTGGCACAGAGGTCTAAGGCACGACATCTCAGTACAAGAGGCGTCACTACAGTCCCTGGTTCGAATCCAGGCTGTATCACATCCGGCCGTGATTGGGAGTCCCATAGGGCGGCACACTATTGGCCAAGCGTCGTCCGGGTTTGGCCGGGGAAGGCCGTCATTGTAAATAAGAATTTGTTAATAACTGACTTGCCAAGTTAAATAAATGTTAAAACAATAATAATAAATTTCACGGTACCGGATCACGTTACTTCTTACTTACTTACTTGCTTCTACACCTGCATTGCTTGCTGTTTGGGGCTTTAGGCTGGGTTTCTGTACAGCACTTTGAGATATCAGCTGATGTAAGAAGGGCTATATAAATACATTTGATTTGACTTACATGGACTCTACGAGGTGTCGAAAGCGTTCCACAGGGATGTTGACCCATGTTGACTCCAATACTTCCAACAGTTGTGTCAAGTTGGCTGGATGTCCTTTGGGTGGTGGACCATTCTTGATACACATCGGGAAACTATTGAGCGTGAAAAACCCAGCAGCGTTGTAGTTCTTGACACACACAAACCGGTGCGCCTGGCACCTACTACCATACCCAGTTCAAAGGCACTTAAATATTTTGTCTTGCCTATTCACCCTCTGAATGGCACACATACACAATCCATGTCTCAATTGTCTCAAGGCTTAAAAAATCCTTCTTTAACCCGTCTCCTCCCCTTCATCTACACTGATTGAAGTGGATTTAACACTTCAATCTGTCATTGCTGTATCGAAGTGGCGTGCTTTTTAGGGAATCTCATTCACGGACGTAGATTGTTGGTCTGGTCCGGACGAAAATCTGAACCAATCATAGACATCTATTGTTTTCACAAGTTCTGGACAGCACAATACATTAGAGTAGTGGTTCTCTAACCTCTCTATGGGAACCTTAGGTAGTTCCATGTAATTGATCTATTCCAGAGCTCTCACACCTGATTCAACTTGTCAATTAATCCTCAAGGGCCCAGATTCACAAAGAAAAAACTTAAGGCCCTCCCATCCACTCACACACACCCCTCCGGCCCTCTCCACCACTCACACACACCCCTTAGGCCTTAAAAAACGTTTTAAAAAGTTCATAAGATAGTTCATAAGTGGAATTCCTCAACAATATCTTAAGATTTAATGATGTTATTTTTCGAATTTCTCAGATATCTTATTACAAATCTTCTGAAGATGTCTGTTGCTAGGCAACCGTTTTAGCTAGCTATGAAATCCAAAGTTAAAGTTCAGAGCCACAGCTACATTCTGATTGGTCCCCGAGGAGGTTTGAGAACCACTGCAGCAGGTTGCAGTACATTACAATACAGTTTTTTTTTTAAATGAAAAAAATTGTAGAGAAAGTCTTTTCAACATTCTTTCAGAACCCGAAAATTAACCTGATTTCAACGTCCGTAAAATACGTATTTTTAACGTCTGGAAAATATATATTTAAAATGTCCTTAAAATACGTATTTTCACCTTTCATTCTAAAATTATCTTAAGAATATTTTTTAACTTAATTTTCTTTACTGGGTAAGGGTTTGGATTTTTGGGAACACACTGAGAACTAATATGATACATTTGGATTACTATGCCATGAAGAAAATCAAATCAAATTGTATTTGTCACAATGCTTGGTAAACTAAGAGTGAAATGCTTACTTACGGGTCTATGCCCAACAATGCAGAGAGAAAAAGAAAGAAAACATAATACGAGTAATAAATACACAATGAGTAACGATATATACACGGGGTACTAGTACCGAGCCGATGTGGAGGTGTATGAGGTATTTGAGGTAGATACATATACAGTACCTTCAGAAAGGTTTCTTACCCCTTGACTTATTCCAAATTTGATTGTGTTACAGCCTGAATTCAAAATGGATTAAATATATGTTTTGGACAAAGTGAAAACAGTTTTATTTTTTATTTTTTTCAAATTTATTGAAAATGAAATTCAGAAATATTTCATTTACATAAGTATTCACACCCCTGAGTCAATACTTTGTAGAAGCACCTTTGGCAGTGATTACAGCTGTGAGTCTTTCTGGGCAAATCTCTAAGAGCTATTCATACCTGGATTGTGTAAAATTCGCCTACTATTATTTTTTTTTTATTCTTCAAGCAGTGTAAAATTGTTGATCATTATGAGACAACTATTTTCAGGTCTTGTCATAGATTTTCAAGTAGATTGAAGTCAAAACAGTAACTTGGCCACTCAGGAACATTCACTGTCTTCTTCGTAAGCAACTCCAGTGTAGAATTGGCCTTGTGTTTTAGGTTATTGGGGTGAATGAATCTCCCAGTGTCTGGTGGAAAGCAGACTGAACCAGGTTTTYCTCTAGGATTGTTCCTGTGCTTAGCTCCATTCTGTTTATTGTTTATCCTGAAAAACTCCCCAGTCCTTAATGATTACAAGCATACCCATAACATGATGCAGCCACCACTATGCTTGAAAATATGGAGAGTGGTACTCAGTAATGTGTTGTATTGGATTTTCCCCAAACATAACACTTTGTATTCAGGACAAAAAGGGAATTGATTTGCCTCATTGTTTGCAGTATTACTTTAGTGCCTTGTTGCAAACAGGATGAGTGTTTGGAATATTTTTTTCTCTGTACAGACTTCCTTCGATTCACTCTGTCAATTAGGTTAGTATTATGGAATAATAACTACAATGTTGTTGATTCATTCCTAGTTTTCTCCCATCACAGCCATTAAACTCTATAACTATTTTAAAGTCCCCATTGGTCTCATGGTGAAATCCCTGAGCGGTTTCATTCCTCTCCGGCAACTGAGTTAGGAAGGACACCTGTATCGTTGTGTTTGAAATGCCACTGCTTGACCGAGGGACTTTACAGATAATTGTATGTGTGGGCAACAGAGATGAGGTAGTCATTCAAAAATCATGTTAAACAAGTGGGCTGAGGGCTCTGTAACGTTGGACCCTCGCTGACGCGTTTTCCTAGACAAAAAGTAAGCGCCTGAGTCAAGATGTTGAGTTGGCTAAATTAGCTTCATTAGCTAGCTAAGTGAAAGGAAAACTAAGAAGAAACAAATACAACAAAATATATATCTCTCTCTCTGCTGCTTCTCCAGAATTTTTTGAAGAAATTAATTTGTTAAAAAACTGTTAAACTATTGTCTTTATCGCTCTTTGAGTCAACTACTCACCATATTTTATGCACTGCAGTGCTAGCTAACTGTAGCTTATGCTTTCGGTACTAGATTCATTATCTGATCCTTTGATTGGACGGAAAACATGTCAGTTTATGCTGCAAGAGCTCTGATAGGTTGGAGGACATCCTCCGGAAGTCATCATAATTACTGTGTAAGTCTATGGAATGGGGTGAGAACCAAGTCAATGTACCCAGAGGACGGAAAATTGTTGTCCCTAGTGGGTGCTGTTGAGTGTATTGTAGTCCTTCATTGCCAAACAGTGTGTTTTAATCAGTTATTTGGTGACGTGAATATATTTAGTATAGTTAATCTAAAAAGGATACATTTTTTTATGTTTCACTATTTTTATTTTAATAAAGTTAACTGAGGATGGTCTTCCCGTTCCTCCTCTGAGGAACCTCCATTGCTGCCTACCTATCATTGCTGATACCGTAGCAAATCAAATCAAATGTTATTAGTCACATGCGCCGAATACAACAGGTGTAGGTAGACCTTACAGTGAAATGCTTACTTACGAGCCCCTAACCAACAATGCAGTTTCAAAAAATACGGATAAGTATAAGAGATAAAAGTAACAAGTAATTGTAGAGCAGCAGTAAAAAATGAAATAACAATATATACAGGGGGGTGTCGATACAGAGTCAATGTGAGGGGGCACCGGTTAGTTGAGGTAGTATGTACATGTAGGTAAATTAAAGTGAATATGCATAGATGACAACAGAGAGTTGCAGTGGTGTGGAGGGGGGGCAATGCGAATAGTCTGGGTAGCCATTTGACTAGATGTTCAGGAGTCTTATGGCTTGGGGGTAGAAGCTGTTTAGAAGCCTCTTGGACCTAGACTTGGTGCTCCGGTACCGCTTGCCGTGCGGTAGCAGAGAGAGAACAGTCTATGACTAGAGTGGTTGGAGTCTTTCACAATGTTTAGGGCCTTCCTCTGACACCGCCTGGTATAGAGGTTGTGGTGTATAGCTTACACTGTAGGGTTTAAAAGGGTTTAATGGTCCTCCGAAAGGCTCTACCCTAAAGCACCATTCATTTTAGTGCTGTACAGGAGGAATATTTTCCAACAGTTACTGATGCCAGCCATAGTTAAGGTTAATAACTGGTAGGGCAGCAACAGACTGAAAACACCCACAGAACATAATTTAACGCCTCTCTTTTTATCACCATTTTGCTGTCCAAAGATGAAAACCTCCCTGGTCTTTTAAAAGGGGCAATAAGTAGATCTGCCAGGTATCATGTCTCTGGATCATTTGAGCTTGGGAAAGGATTATTCTGGAACATTTGGGCCCGCATCGTACTCTAACAGCCCGGGGGTTAAATACCATGTCACTCATGTTGTGTGGAGCTCACAGACCATCCGTTAAATGTGCTACAACAGAAGATGTCCCTTGTGATAGAGGCCTTTTTAGATAAAAGTTAAATAATACCTGCTTAGATAAAAGTTAAATAATCTGCAGAGATGCCAGTGTTGTATATTACGGTAATATACCAGAAACCAGAAAATGTGATTACTAATGTACCGATTCGTCTTATTAGACATGACATGCATTGCTTGCTGTTTTGGGTTTTAGGCTGGGTTTCTGTACAGCACTTCGAGATATTAGCTGATGTACTTAGGGCTATATAAAATAAACTTGATTTGATTTGATTTGACATCTCTTCTGAGTGATTCTGGAACGTTCTAACAAAGTCATCCGACTCAAACGTTTAACTAGATAAATATTTTATTGTTCTCCACATTTTAGCAAAAAATATTTCAATCATCTCATGCCTCACAATTTAAATGTCAGTGAGTTACAACAGGATACAACT
>NW_019951512.1:0-5697 GCF_002910315.2 Salvelinus sp. IW2-2015 | reverse complement strand
TGGCTTTTCATCCATTTTGATGTGATTTTTATAGAATTTTACAGATTTCTTACAGCACATTTTTCCTGAAGCCAATGTTTGCATTTCTGCCATTCACAACTACAACAAATACTGTAAAGGCATTGGTTTGTAGAGTCACAAGCTTGATGTAGTCATTGAGTGCTAGGAATATGGTACCAAATTATGTTTTTTACTACTTTGGTACACTATAAGTGAAATGTGTCTAAATACTTATGACGTTTACAAATGGCGTGGACTAGATCTCTAGGTGCTTTCATTTCTTAAATGGTCATTCAGATATGTAAGAAAATAACTTCAAGAAAGGTGACATTCTATACTGTCACTGTCATTTGAACGATTGATCTCAAATCAAATGCTGACTAGTAAGAAGGCAAA
Organism: Salvelinus sp. IW2-2015; assembly: GCF_002910315.2. NCBI lineage: Eukaryota > Metazoa > Chordata > Actinopteri > Salmoniformes > Salmonidae > Salvelinus > Salvelinus sp. IW2-2015. The sequence goes on along the minus strand of NW_019951512.1, from coordinate 5,301 downwards.
CTGTAAACCTTTTAGCCATCACTGTCCAAGGGACATTAAGTGGAGGTGTATAGGTTAGACTCATCAGTAAAGAGAAATGAACCAATCACTTTAGTATGAGACAATACAAAGTTATGTGTCAGGGGGCAGGAAGTTGTAAATGCAAAGACACATGTTCGTAAACACTTGACTTAGAGGAAGCAGAACTTTTACTGCTTCGGTAGATATTCATTACACTAACCGCTAAGCATAATAGTTAAGCCTACTAATCTTCCATGTTTGTATATGTTTGTCTTTGTGCTTTGCATTTTGAATATATGAAATGCTTTACAAATAAACAGGTATTATTACAGTGTATTAGTATATTACACGCTTTGGCTGGTCCTGTCTGAGGGCGGCACGACGCTTTGACTAGGTCTGCTCTGGGCATGGTGGCTCTGGTGCTCTGTCTGGCGGGCGGCTCTGGTGTCCTGTCTGGCGGGCGGCCCTGGCTGTCTCCTTGTCTTGGGCGGTACGGCTACCTGCGCTGCTCCTGGCCGTACTAGCAGACGCTTCCTAGGACGGCTCTCTTGCGACTTGACGAGACGGCTCTGAAGGTCCAGTTATACAGACTGGCGGCTTTGTAGGGCTCAGGACGATTAGCGGGCGTCTATTGAGGCTGCAAGGAACAGACGAAGATTAGCGCCAAGCGCAGGGTTGCGCTTTCGAAGACGGACAGTCCTCACGGACGTGTAGCAGTTGGGCAGGCGGGCAGTGCAGGCGAACGCCTGGAAGCAGAGGATCAGCGCAGACAGTTGCTCTGGGCAGGCAGGAGCTCAGATAGCGCTGTGCAGACTGGCAGACTGTGGCGGCATGAGGGCACAGTAGGCTGGTGCCGTGGTACCGAATGGAGGTACCCGGGCTTAAAGGACAACCCACCTTTAAGTGCTAGTGGTGCGGGAGCAGCAAAGCAGGGCGCACAGGATCTGGAGACGCCCAGCAGGCTTAGAGGCTTGTTTTCGGATTGCTCATACGGACGTGTAGTCACCGGAACTGGATACAGACTGGGCTGGAGACACGCCCACAGGGATGAGTAGCGTGGTAGGAGGAAAGGGTCTGGCGAGATCGCACAGCGAAGCTGGTGCGTGGTGTTGGCACTGGTGGTACTGGCGCGTGGGGCGGGTGTAAAACGTGGTCGCGACATGTCAGTGATCGAATACGTGACCCGTGCAGGCGCGTTGAGTATGTGGCTGGCTCCCTTAGCACTTGAGACCTGCCCAACCTTACCTGGTTGAATGCTCTCACCAGGTAGTCCCGACCATGTGCGGGGAGGTGGAAATCTCCTCTCACAAATAAAATAAAGTGGGGATCCTAACTGACCTAACACAGGGATTTTTTACTCAGATTAAATGTCAGGAATTGTGAAAAACTGAGTTTAAATGTATTTGGCTAAGGTGRATTTAAACTTCTGACTTCAGCTGTGTAGTGTATTTATCTGAACTTCCAGTTGTGTTGCCTACCCTCAACATAACTGCAGTAATGGTTCAGTCCAAGCTGGGTAGGGCTCAGTGGATGTGTTGAGCTGGTCACTTGAGCTCAGATTGTTGGTTGGGTGAGGCTGTGAAGACATTTATATCAGTTTTTTCATTCTCTTTTCTGACTATACATTCAGCATTTTCAAATATTTTATTGAATTAAAACTCATATAAGGAAATCAGTCAGAAATCAGAAATGAATTCATTAGGCCTAATCTATGGATTTCACATGACTGGGCAGGGTCGCTGCCATGGGTGGCCCTGGGAGGGCATAAGCCCACCCACTTGGGAGCCAGGCCCAGCCAATCAGAAGGAGTTCTTCCCCACAAAGGTTCTTTATTACAGACAAAGAAACTTCGCCCCAGTCTGAGGTCCTGAGTGCTCTGGAGCTGGTTTTCATTATGGATCTCTGTACTTTGCACCGTTCATCTTTTCCTCAATCCTAACTAGTCTCGCAGTCCTTCCCACTGAAAAACACTCTCACGGCATGAAGCTGCCACCACCATGCTTCACCGTAGGGATGGTGCCAGGTTTCCMCTAGATGTGACGCTTGGCATTCAGGCCATAGAGTTGAATCAGGTTTTTTTGTTTCTCATGGTCTGAGAGTCTTTAGGTGCCTTTTGGCAAACTCCAAGCGCGCTGTCATGTGCCTTTTACTCAGGAGTGGCTTCCGTCTGGTACGTCTACCATAAAGGTCTGATTGGTGGAATGCTGCAGAGATTGTTGTCCTTCTAGAAAGTTCTTCCATCTCCACAGAGGAATTTTAGAGCTGTGTCATAGTGACCATTCTAGGAAGAGTCTTGGTAGTTCCAAACTTCTTCCATTTAAGAATGATGGAGGCCACTGTGTTCTTACAGTATACAGATCTACATGTACTTCTTCCTTTTAGCTCCTGGTGGAGCAGTGGGCCTCCCACGTCTAAATCATGGTTCTGGGTGTTTAGACACAGCTGGCTGAGGGCACCTGTGGGCTGAGGGCCCCAAAGAGGTCCTGAGCTCTGGTGGCCTGACAGGGGCAGCCTGGGAAAAATGTGTTCCCTTGTCGAAGAGGGTAAGTGCCGGCTGTGTGGTCCATGATAAGTTGACTATGTGTGTTGTTAAAGTAGTGAAATATGTATTTCAAACAAGATGAAGCAGATTTTTCCTAAGTAGCCGACTGTGATGTTTTGCAGTCCCGATTCAAATACATTATATATTTAATTTGTGTTTTTTGGTTTTGCACATTTAGTTTACCACATCTCAAGTCATTGCTTTCATCAAAATATTCTTTGGTCATTTAGTCCATCAGTGGATATTTACTGTAGTTTTCTCTTGAAGTACTTGTCCTGTTGACCAGCCAATAGACCCTGTCCTGTTGACCAGCCCATAGACCCTGTCCTGTTGACCAGCCCATAGACCTCATCCTGTTGACCAGCCCATAGACCTTGTCCTGTTGAAAAGCCCATAGACCCTGTCCTGTTGACTATCCCATAGACCTTGTCCTGTTGACCAGCCCATAGACCTTGTCCTGTTGACCAGCTGATATACCGTCCTGTTGACTATCCCATAGACCTTGTCCTGTTGACCAGCTCATATACCATCCTGTTGACTATCCCATAGACTCTGTCCTGTTGACCAGCCCATAGACCTTATCCTGTTGACCAACTATTTTAGTTGCAGAGAAATGTTGTCAAACAAAGATACAAAGAGGAGAGTTCTCAAAGAGCTGTGTGAAGCTATTGATGACAAGGCACACACACACATCCTGGCTCTCTCCGCCTGTCATTTGCATGGCTAAGTGAAAGGTTATCTGAGGATTTGCATGCCACCAGGAAGCCAGGCTATCTCATCCCGGATGATGAAGTCTCTGCCAAGCAGGTACTATTTGATGGTGTCTAGGGCCCACTTCACGGCCAGGCATTCAAGATCAACAACAAAGTCTCCCTCAGATAGTTTTCTGCTCACATATGCCACTGGCTTCTGTTCTTCACTTTCACCTTGGAGTAAGATGGCTCCAATGCCCACCCCTGAGGCGTCAGTCTGCACTGTGAAAGACTTTTCAAAGTCTGGGCTCTGCATGACAGGGTTATTGAAAAGAGTCTCTTTCATGTCAAGAAAGGCTTTCTCGTGTTTCTCCTCCACACACAACTTTGTTGGACCCAGACCTTCCTGTTCAGGTCAGTTTAAAGTTAATCCAGTACCAACTAGCGACAAACACATCCCTACTCAGTGGTGGTGTGCTACTGGCATTCACACAGTTAATTACTCTTTGTTAGTTCCCCCTTCTGTTTGAGCGACATTATTTGGTTTCTTGCTGGGGAACGTAACACTGTCGTGCAACTTGTTTGCTGCTTGTAGCAGGTGGCATTTACAGGAATTATTTCCTCGAACTATAGAAAATTATTCTGCAGTGAGGGTGTGTAATCTAAGTCCAAGGTGTCTTGATGAATGTCAACAATATTCAACAACTGAGACATAAACTGAACAAGTTCCACAGACATGTGACGAACAGAAATTGAATAATCTGTCTCTGAACAAAGGGGGGGGGGGTGGTCAAAATCAAAAGTAACAGTCAGTATCTAGTGTGGCCACCAGCTGCATTAAATACTGCAGTGCATCTCATCCTCATGGACTGCACCAGATTTGCCAGTTCTTGCTGTGAGATGTTACCCCACTCTTCCACCAAGGCACCTGCAAGTTCCCGTACATTTTGGGGGGAATCGCCCTTGTCCTGACCCTCCGATCCAACAGGTCCCAGATGTGCTCAATGGGATTGAGATCTGGGCTCTTCGCTGGCCATGGCAGAACACTGACATTCCTGTTTGCAAGAAACACGCACAGAACGAGCCGATTGGCTGGTGGCATTGTCATACTTTGGGGCATTGTCATACTTTTGGGCATTGTCATACTTTGGAACTTGTCATACTTTGGAGCTGTTTGTCATTGCCTGCAATGACAACAAGCTCAGTCTGATGATGCTGTGACACACTGCCCCAGACCATGACAGACCCTCCACCTCCAAATTGATCCTGCTCCAGAGTACAGTCTTCAGTGTAACGCTCATTACTTTGACAAATAAACACGAATCCAACCATCACCCCAGGTGAGAGAAAACCGCGACTCGTGAAGAGCACTTTTTGCCAGTCCTGTCTGGTCCAGTGATGGTGGGTTTGTGCTCATAGGTGATGTTGTTGCCGTGATGACCTACAAGCCCTCAGTCGACCTACAAGCCCTCAGTCCAGCCTTTCTCAGCCTATTGCGGACAGTCTGAGCACTGATGGAGGGATAGTGCGTTCCTGGTGTAACTTGGGCAGTTGTTGTTGCCATCATGTACCTGTCCCACAGGTGTGATGTTCAGATGTACCGATCCTGTGCAGGTGTTGTTACACGTGCCACTGCGAGGACAATCAGCTGTCTGTCCTGTCTTCCTGTAGCGCGTCTTAGGCGTCTCACAGTACGGACATTGCAATTTATTGCCCTGGCCACATCTGCAGTCCTCATGCCTCCGTGCAGCATGCCTAAGGCACGTTCACGCAGATGAACAGGGACCCTGGGCATCTTCTTTTGGTGTTTTTCAGAGTCAGTAGAGAGGCCTCTTTTGTGTCCTAAGTTTTTCATAACTGTGACCTTAATTGCCAATCGTCTGGAAGCTGTTAGTGCCTTAACGACTGTTCCACAGGTGCATGTTCATTAATTGTTTATGGTTCATTGAACAAGCATGGGAAACAGTGTTTAAACCCTTTACAATGAATATCTGTTTAGTTATTTGGATTTTTACGAATTATCTTTGAAAGACATGGTCCTGAAAAAGGGACTTTCTTTTTGGCAGA
>NW_019951511.1:6195-8521 GCF_002910315.2 Salvelinus sp. IW2-2015 | reverse complement strand
TAGGTATCCTGTATATCCAGGATGTAGTGACTAGGTATCCTGTATATCCAGGATGTAGTGACTAGGTATCCTGTATATCCAGGATGTAGTGACTATGTATCCTAGATATCCTGGTGTTCTAGGACTGTGTCCCAAATGGCTCCTTACTCCCTACATAGCGCACTACTTTTGACCAGAGTCCTGATGAAAAGTGGTGCACTACAGTATGTATGGAATAGTGTGTCATTTGGTATGCAGCCTGGGTGTCTCTTAGTATGTACAGTATCTTAAACAACAACATCAGCTTATCCCTGAGGTCTTCATGTGAGTTAAGGCGTCCGCATGCTTCCAAGGCGTAACAGTTCGCAAGAGTTTGTTCATATATAGTGATGTTTTAGGTTAGTTTTGGACTTCGGTAAAGTTTTTTTTTGGCTGTTTGGGCACACATGTTTTCTATCTTCTAGAGGCAAGCCCGAAGTCTACACCCCTTCGTCAGTGATTGGTCAACAGAAGGGATTTTTCTTTGTTGTTATCCAACAAGAAATACTGCACCAAACATCTTAGTTAGATGTAAAAATGTGCGACTAAGATCTCGGCAAAAAAACATCTCAATTAAGGACAGATTTCTTGAGTTATCTTAGATTAATTATGACTATATTGAGGAAGTGTATACTGGCTACGGCATCTCAAAATGGCCAAACAGTACTATTGACACTTTTTTCTTGTTTACCAAGCAAATGTATTTTAAGGGAGAAAGCAAGCACTTTGTATAGGCACCAGCCAAACTGAAGCCTTTAGGGTCCTGTCTAGCTAGGTTCTCCCATTGGTTAATGGACCCCTGTCTAGACCCATCCCTAAGCCCCATACCAACCCCCTGCCAACTACCAACTGAGCTCTGCACTTTTGTATTACACAGAGGAGATACATGGAGGTATCACACAGAGGAGATACATGGAGGTATCACACAGAGGAGATACATGGAGGTATTACACAGAGGAGATACATGGAGGTATCACACAGAGATACATGGAGGTATCACACAGAGATACATGGAGGTATTACACAGAGGAGATACATGGAGGTATCACACAGAGGAGATACATGGAAGTATCACACAGAGGAGATACATGGAGGTATTACACAGAGGAGATACATCGAGGTATCACACAGAGGAGATACATCGAGGTATCACACAGAGGAGATACATGGAGGTATTACACAGAGATACATGGAGGTATCACACAAAGATACATGGAGGTATTACAGGCATAGGGGAGATTAGTCCAAACATCTTGTGAACAGAACACTCTCTAACCAGGAACCAGGTGATATTACACACTAACTACTGCTAGAACTCCTTAAATAAAGGCACAATCAGCAATTTTTGTATTCCCCCGGTGCATTTTGTTTTTTTATCAATGTTACTATGTTGCAGAGTCTTACTGACGTTTAACAAATACCTTTTGCTTGAACCCAGACCAGATGTTACTAAGAGGACGCCCAAGATATAAAGTCCAATTTAAACTGAGACTCCTGGTTTGGCAACAAAGATGAGCAACATACGAGTCCTTTTTTTTTTTTTCCTTTTTTTTTTTATTTTTTCTTTAAAAAAATTTTTAAAACAAAAAAAAAATTTTTAAAAAAAAAACATTCTACAATATATAAATGCAAAAAAAAAATTTCATCTACAAAAACAAAATATAAAAAAAAATACAACCTCTCCACCAATCCTGGAATGGAAGTAGGAACCTTAAAAGCCTTTCCTGGAGCCAATGGAACCAGAAGGACTAAGAACAGACTCAAATGCTCTCTACGTACTTCAAAACAATATAAGTCTCCCTGGGATGACAAGACCAAATGATCAGATGCCTAGACTACGCACACATTCAACTAATCCATCGCTCACTAAAGAGCACCCATGCCATCACGACTCACAGCTTGCACATAATCTTATTAACCGTCTCGCCTCCACACAAACTCACACTATATGCTCCACCAAAGATAATCTATATATAACTACCCCACCACCCTACCATTTGTTAGGCCCGATTCCCAATCTCTGTGCCTTGCCGACCTTAGACAATAACTAAAGCAATGAATCAAGTATACATCCCTCTCTAAGAACCTCAGCATGAATGAAGATGTTGTATGTGTCCACACTGAGGCTAATGCATATCATTTTTTAAATATGGCCATATTCAAGCCAAAAAATATTCTTAAATGACTAAACCAATCACTCAGCAAAATAGGATCAAATGAGCTAAATTAAGGATAAGTATTATACGCCTACATAGTCCTTCTACTGACCCATTTTCAGAGGGAAATATGATTTTAACTTCATACGACT
>NW_019951511.1:0-5703 GCF_002910315.2 Salvelinus sp. IW2-2015 | reverse complement strand
TTAGGGTCCTGTCTAGCTAGGTTCTCCCATTGGTTAATGGACCCCTGTCTAGACCCATCCCTAAGCCCCATACCAACCCCCTGCCAACTACCAACTGAGCTCTGCACTTTTGTATTACACAGAGGAGATACATGGAGGTATCACACAGAGGAGATACATGGAGGTATCACACAGAGGAGATACATGGAGGTATTACACAGAGGAGATACATGGAGGTATCACACAGAGATACATGGAGGTATCACACAGAGATACATGGAGGTATTACACAGAGGAGATACATGGAGGTATCACACAGAGGAGATACATGGAAGTATCACACAGAGGAGATACATGGAGGTATTACACAGAGGAGATACATCGAGGTATCACACAGAGGAGATACATCGAGGTATCACACAGAGGAGATACATGGAGGTATTACACAGAGATACATGGAGGTATCACACAAAGATACATGGAGGTATTACAGGCATAGGGGAGATTAGTCCAAACATCTTGTGAACAGAACACTCTCTAACCAGGAACCAGGTGATATTACACACTACTGTAGAACTCCTTAAATAAAGGCACAATCAGCAATTTTGTATTCCCCCGGTGCATTTTTGTTTTGTTTTATCAATGTTTACTATGGATTGCAGAGTTCTACTGACGTTACAAATACCTGATTGCAGCCGTTTACTGAGGCGATTAAGTCCTTTAAGGATTGGTTTGGCAACAAAGGGACAACAGTCTAAGAGGACAGGGACCTTAAAGCCTTTCCTGGAGCCAATGAACCAGAGGACTAAGAACAGACTCAATCCTCCTACTTCAACAATTGATACAACCAGGATCAATGGCCAGCACGAACAACAATCCATGTCCACACAGGCATGCTCACATGGGCAAGCTTGCACATATCCTGTCCACTATTGTTGCCAAGATAATAGATACAACACCCTACCATTTGTTGGTCCACTTGTGGCCGTTGGTGCATAGCAAAACAAAGGGTCAAAGGTTTGCTTAGTAAGATTTGTAGATGGCTAATGCATAGTCATTAAATATTGTTTCAGAATATTCTTAAATAGATCTGCAAGGTAATGGCTGACGTTATTATACGCCTACATAGTCCTCTCTAAATTTTCAGAGGGAAATATGATTTTAACTTCATACGACTTTGACAAATAGACGGTTTAAAACAATGACTTTTATTTAGCTGGTAGCGTGTCAATTAAAATTGCTCTCCTCATTTTTCATGCCATCTTGTCAGTTTAGCACTATTGATTTTTCCAGATTTTAGGACAAAGCAGAGCAGAGCGGAACAGTTTAAATCTAATTGAGAGTATTTTTATGTACAGGACCCGCTGTTCTTTTGTATTGATATACCCTAGTCTGTCTGGTCTGACACCGCTTCAGACTGCTGTATTTGACCTATCTCCAGTTTAGATGCTTTACAAAATCCTTTATAAGCAAATTCCTAACCCAAAAACGATAAAAAGGTACACCTGGTACGTGGCACGACACTTAAAATGTTTCCTCCTTTGAAAGCTGCGCAGATGTTTTAATAAGTTGTGCTCTACAGCTTCTCTCTGATGACCTTTGAACCACCCCAGATTGACTGTTCCTAATATACTATGATATAATTGTGTTTGTGTCCCAAATGGCACTCTATTTCCTAATGAGTGCACCATTTTTTTGGCCGAAAGTAGTACACTTTATAGGGAATAGGGTGTAATTTGGGATACAACCCTTTGCTTGAGTGACAATGGATTCCCTCCAATGAAGATCTTTTTTTTTTATCACAGAATCTCCTGTCAATGGGAGATGAGCTGACTGGCTACTACGGACTTGACATGGTAACAATGGGAGGTGAGCTGACTGGTACTACGGACCTGACATGGTAACATGGGAGTGAGCTGACTGGCTACTACCGGACCTGACATGGTAACAATGGAGGTGAGCTGACTGGCTACTACCGACCTGACATGGTAACAATGGGAGATGAGCTGACTGGCTACTGACCGACCTGACATGGTAACAATGGGAGATGAGCTGACTGGCTACTACCGGACCTGACATGGTAACAATGGGAGATGAGCTGACTGGCTATTACCGGACCTGACTGGCTACTTCCTTCTAGAGGCCTTGTCAGACCAATCAAAAAATAACTTTGTTCAAAGCCTTGTGTAATCCCTCGCTTTTGTTGCGCCAGGAAATCAAGCAGTAGGACACCCCATCTAGGTTAACCCTATCTAGGTTAATAGAAATAAAATCTCTAGAACGGTCCGTGTACTGACATGTATGTATAACTGATAGACGCGCACACACACACTCTACATGCTAATGTTTTTAAATGTATGTAACTTGTAAAGTATTTTGTCTGTAATGTATTTTTTTCGTTATACGTCGGACCCCTGTTAGACTAGCTGTCGCCATTGGCGTCGGCTAACGGGGATCCTAATAAATCTAATTAAATCAAATCAAATTGCTGTGGTCTGATGGGCTATTATTCGTACTCGTAATTCTATTTCTATGGTTGATTCATCACATTGCTGTTTGAGGCAGWCATGCTGTCAATATCTAGTATTGTGTTGGTATAACAATGAATAACATTTCCTCTCAAAATAAACCACTAAGACTTAGATTTAATCCGGTCCGCTTTACGTTAATCCGCTTTACGTTAATGAGCCGACATCTGCAGCGTTTACCGTGAAAGGTGCAAAGTTGAAAAGGGGRGATCAGATTGAATCTAGCCCTTGTTCAGCATGTTTTCTATTCCAGTATGATGGAATCACATCATTAACATCTGGTCCCGTCTTAGATACTTCAAATTTCTGAGAAGAAACACTAGAGCCCGTCTTTTAGCAGCCAGTTGGCCTTTTATGTTGTGAGTCCAGTTTTTCAGGAAAGGATCCATATTGAATAAATTGTAGGAAATCAATTTATATGGTTACATCCACAAATCCCTACTATTGGGCAGTCCATTCAAAAGCGCTATACAGTAACTTGTAGATGTATTGTACTTTTGGAAGAGTTTAACTAAAAGATGAGCAAATCATAAGGGACTGGGATTCCTGGAACGATAGGTAGAGTCCTAAAACRATAGAGTTCTGCTGTCATAAGGGACTGGAATTCCTGGAATGATAGGTAGAGACTTAGAACCATAGAGTTCTGCTGTCATAAGGGACTGGGATTCCAGGAACGATGGGTAGAGTTCTAGAACCATAGAGTTCTGCTGTCATAAGGGACTGGAATTCCTGGAACGATGGGTAGAGTTCTAGAACCATAGAGTTCTGCTGTAATTAGGCACTGGGATTCCAGGAACGATGGGTAGAGTTTTAGAACCATAGAGTTCTGTTGTCATAAGGGCCTTGGATTCCAGGAATGATGGGTAGAGTTTTAGAACCATAGAGTTCTGTTGTCATAAGGGCCTTGGATTCCAGGAATGATGGGTAGAGTTTTAGAACCATAGAGTTCTGCTATCATAAGGGACTTGGATTCCAAGAACGATGGGTAGAGTTCTAGAACCATAGCGTTCTGCTGTCATAAGGGACTTGGATTCCAAGAACGATGGGCAGAGTTCTAGAACCATGGAGTTCTGCTGTCATAACGGACTTGGATTCCAGGAACGATGGGCAGAGTTCTAGAACCATAGCGTTCTGCTGTCATAAGGGACTGGGAATCCAGGAACAATGAGCAGAGTTCTAGAACCATACAGTTATGCTGTCGTTCTAGTTATAAAAAGGCCTGCCTATCGTGAATTGAACCAAGCTATTCATGTGGACCTATTCATCTGCACCTCTGTACCTCTGTGATTTCAGAAATGATAGACCCATACTTCTTCTGTAGTTCTGTTTGTGATATTGAAATTCTAACAACATACGTGTGTTAAATATACTTATTTAGGAAAAGGATGGAGGGGGGCATGACTTTGAAAAGATTTCAGAGATATTTCAACATTTAAAWTCATATGCAGTCAAAATGACTGCCTTGATGCTTCTAGAAAGGCCTACCACAAAGTGCTTCATGTGGGTCWATTCATCTGCACCACACCTCTGTAGTCTCTAAGTAGTCTGTTCACACAATATCTCCAAATGTAAGACGGCCCTGGCAGCCAATCTTCCACAAAATGATGAGTCACTTAGTAATCAGCATGAAGAGGTTCCACTGAATGAGAACAAATAATACCTTTCTCTGTGAGGGCTTTTTATGATTGGGAGGTATGTCATCACCTCACTTGAATTCCCTCTGTGGCCAAGACAGATGTACAGACAGACAGACATGGTGCGAAATATCAACATGCTTATTGTTAACAGTTCTGTGAAGAAAGAAGAAGATAGAAGAAGAAAGAGGAGGAGAAGAAGAAGAAGGAATAAGAAGAAAGAGGAATAGGAGAAGAAGAGGAGGAGAAGAAAGAGGAAGAGGAGAAGAAGAGGAGAAGAAGAAGAAGAAGAAAGAGGAAGAGGAGAAGAGAAGAAGAGGAGGAGAAGAAGAAGGAAGAAGAGGAGGAGGAGGAGGAGAAGAAATTATTAAAGGAATGGTGTTTTGTAACAACTCCGCTGTAGACTGTCTGACTTACTTGTCGGAGTTATCTTAGCTTCCTTACTGCCCTGTCAAACAAGATGGCCAATTAGCCTCAAGTTGATGCTTGCAGACAGAGAGTCCTTTTTAGGAATGTTACATCTTTAGAAAAATCGCCATTACATTTCATATTGAGAGATGATTGCACCTGTGGATAGGGTTCTGGTAACTATGGCACTTACACGATGCACAGTCCCTCTGTCCACCTCCTGATATCATCTTGTTAGAAGTGTTTTGAATGACATSAAAAGGTTCTGCTGGAGCTAGATGGACAAGCACAAGCACAAAACACATAAGTGACAATAGGCAAACCTATGGTMTAAAAAGTTGCCATGGAAACAAATAACGGCAGAGATATCTCCGAGCATAGAATGAAAAGGACAGGAGTGGCTGTTTAGATTCAAAACGTGTTACAATGCCTGAATGATCCCACACATCCTTGTAAAGAGTTGAACAGGCTAGCACGCTACTCTAGGCACCTCGACGACTCRTCCTCCCCCTTGTCCCAATGTCTATGACTGATCCTCAGATTTCTGCCTGAGATTCAAGCGTCACAATACACCAATATATTTAATTTAGCAAACACTTTTATCCAAAGTGACCTACCGTGTTGGAAAGGGATCACAGTAGTGATTGAATAAGGGTATGAGGCATGAGTTGAGGTGTTCAGAGGCTTGACCAGTGCAGGACAGGATTTGAATGGGAAGACAAAAAACATAATAACACAACACACYACACAGTTGGACAAACTCATCCTTAGCTCTTGTGTCTAAAGCAACGAGTAAAATCATTGATGTGTAATAGTGAGATTGTGTATGTGATTGACTCTACATACAATAAGGCAATAAAATGGATAGGGGTACTCACAGTGCTTGGAGAGGGTACAATCAATGTACCAGTGGATGAGCGGGCACGTGCYAACGATGGGTAGAGTTCTAGAACCATAGAGTTCTGCTGTCATAAGGGACAGGGATTCCAGGAYCGATGGGCAGAGTTCTAGAACCATAGAGTTCTGCTGTCATAAGGGACTGGGATTCCAGGAACGATAGGCAGAGTTCTAGAACCATAGAGTTCTGCTGTCATAAGGGACTGGGATTCCAGGAACGATGGGCAGAGTTCTAGAACCATAGAGTTCTGCTGTCA
>NW_019951510.1:0-5703 GCF_002910315.2 Salvelinus sp. IW2-2015 | reverse complement strand
TGATTAAATTCAACTTTCACAGAACCGCTTGTTGCAATTTCGATGAGGCTCTCTTGTTCAGATATCGGTAAGTGGACTGGAGGCAGGGCATGAAAAGGATAACGAATCCAGTTGTTTGTGTCGTCTGTTTTGGGAAAGTACCTTCGCAATTGCGCACCCTGCTCACTCAGGTGCCTCGCTATATCACATTTGACATTGTCTGTAAGCTTGAGTTCATTTGCACACAAAAAAATCATACAATGATGGAAAGACCTGTACTTTGTCCTTGTTAATGCAGACAGAGAAGAGCTTTAACTTCTTAATCATAGCCTCAATTTTGTCCCGCATATTGAATATAGTTGCGGAGAGTCCCTGTAATCCAAGATTCAGATCATTCCGGTGAGAAAAAACGTCACCCAGATAGGCCAGTCGTGTGAGAAACTCGTCATCATGCAAAGCGGTCAGACAAGTGAAAATGATGGTCAATAAAGATAACTTTAACCTTGTCTCTCAATTCAAAAACGTGTCAATACTTTGCCCCTTGATAACGAGCGCACTTGTGTGAGCGTTACATAGTCGCTGCTCGTATCATTGTGTAATGCAGAAAATACACGAGAGTTCAGGGGCCTTGCTTTAACAAAGTTAACCATTTTCACTGTATTGTCCAAAACTTCTTTCAAGCTGTCAGACATTCCTTTGGCAGCAAGAGCCTCTCGGTGGATGCTGCAGTGTACCCAAGTGGTGTCGAGACCCAAGTGGCGTCGAGAGCAACTGCTTGCACGCACGTTACCATTCCACTATGTCTCCCTGTCATGGCTTTTGCGCCATCAGTACAGATACCAATACATCTTGACCACCAAAGTCCATTTGATGTCACAAAGCTGTCCAGTACTTTAAAAATATATTCTCCTGTTGTCCTGGTTTCCAGTGGTTTGCAGAAGAGGATGTCTTCCTTAATTGACCCCCCCATAAACTTAATGGAGATATACCAGGAGGTGTGCCAGGCCCGCCACATCTGTTGACTCATCCAGCTATAACGCATATAATTCACTGGCTTGTACGCGAAGCAGTAATTGTTTCAGAACATCTCCTGCGATGTCACTGATGCGTCGTGAAACAGTGTTGTTTGATGGAGATGTCTGTATCGTTTTTTGGGGCCTTTTCCCCCAGCATTGTCCCAGCCATATCCGCGGCAGCAGGAAGAATTAAGTCCTCCACAATAGTATGGGGCTTGCCTGTCCTAGCCACTCGGTAGCTCACCGTATAAGACGCTTCTAGACCCTTCTTATTAATGCTATCTGTTGCCTTTTATACATGTCTTACTACTCAAAAGTCATCTTCCTTCTCGCTCAATAATCTCCCGTGGCTTATTTTTCAAATTGTCCTGTTTCGTTTCTAAATGTCTGCGCAAGACTGAAGCTTTCCCGCGAGAGAGTAACAGTTAATGTTTATTATTTGACGAGGCTACCTGTATTTGACATTGTGTTGTTATTTCGCTTAACACTAGATGGTGTTTAATTTTATGGCGGTGAAACGAGACTACTCAGGCGAGGAAGAAGAAAGAAAAAAAACTCACCCAAATGTATAGCCTCGTTGGAAAATATAAATGTACTGTTTTTGAAAATGTGAGGAAGAAAGAAAGCGTTATTTCCAGTTTGGGAATACTCGCTCTAACGCCTTTTCAGCGCTGCTATGCATACTGTGTGACACACTCACAGCTTAAGCCCAGTATAACACCGGCGCAGTGTCATTAGGAGTGAGTGGCGGGGGGCGTTCGCAAGTGCAATCAGCAACCCCAATCACACAGCTCAGTCCGGACCATGCTGGGCAACAGTGGGGGTTTATTGTAATTTGCCTGTTGAGCAGAGGGTTGGTGCCATCAGTCAAACCGTAGGAGGGGCATAGTGGGATATAGTTAATTTCAAGGTGTGAGAGTTACGTCAGTATAATGTTACCCCCTGACGTGTTTATAGGAATCCACATGGCCGATGGCGACCATCCAAGTGTTAGAGATAGGAACAGTATTTGTAGTTCGGCTCCACTACCCACAGGTACTCCCAGGTACTCCCACAGGTACTCCCAGGTACTCCCACAGGTACTCCCACAGGTACTCCCAGGTACTCCCAGGTACTCCCAGGTACTCCCACATGTACTCCCACAGGTACTCCCAGGTACTCCCAGGTACTTTAGGATAGAGTAGAATACTGTATTGCCCAGAGAGTCAGTATAGCTCAGGAATGGTTTGAAATCACAACTCTGCACTGTTAAATACTGTACCATTCAGTCAGTGTAGAGACTCTGCAGTGTTAAATACTAAATATAAATACTGTACCATTCAGTCAGTGTAGAGACTCTGCAGTGGTTAAATACTAAATATAAATACTGTACCATTCAATCAGTGTAGAGACTCTGCACTGACTGAATGTACAGTATTTATATTTAGTATTTAACACTGCAGAGGTCTCTACACTGAACTGAATGGTACAGTATTTTAACAGTGCAGAGTTGTGATTTCAAACCATTCCTGAGCTATACTGACTCTCTGGGCAATACAGTATTTACTCTATCCTAAAGTACCTGGAGTACCTGGAGATACCTGTGGGAGTACATGTGGGAGTTACCTGGAGTACCTGGAGTACCTGGGAGTACCGTGTGGAGTACCTGTGGGAGTACCTGGGAGTACCTGTGGGAAGTACCTGGGAGTACCTGTGGGTAGTGGAGCCGAAACTACAAATTACTGTTCCTATCTCTAACACTTGGATGGTCGCCATCGGCCATGTGGATTCCTATAAACACGTCAGGGGTAACATTATACTGACGTAACTCTCACACCTTGAAATTAACTATATCCCACTATGCCCCTCCTACGGTTTGACTGATGGCACCAACCCTCTGCTCAACAGGCAAATTACAATAAACCCCCACTGTTGCCCAGCATGGTCCGGACTGAGCTGTGTGATTGGGTGTTGCTGATTGCACTTGCGAAACGCCCCCCGCCACTCACTCCTAATGACACTGCGCCGGTGTTATACTGGGCTTAAGCTGTGAGTGTGTCACACAGTATGCATAGCAGCGCTGAAAAGGCGTTAGAGCGAGTATTCCCAAACTGGAAATAACGCTTTCTTTCTTCCTCACATTTTCAAAACAGTACATTTATATTTTCCAACGAGGCTATACATTTGGGTGAGTTTTTTTTTTTTTCTTCCTCGCCTGAGTAGTCTCGTTTCACCGCCATAAAATTAAACACCATCTAGTGTTAAGCGAAATAAACAACACAATGTCAAATACAGGTAGCCTCGTCAAATAATAAACATTAACTGTTACTCTCTCGCGGGGGAAAGCTTCAGTCTTGCGCAGGACATTTAGAAACGAAACAGGACAATTTGAAAAATAAGCCACGGGAGATTAGAGCGAGAAGGAAGATGACTTTTGAGTAGTAAGACATGTATAAAAGGCAACAGATAGCATTAATAAGAAGGGTCTAGAAGCGTCTTATACGGTGAGCTACCGAGTGGCTAGGACAGGCAAGCCCCATACTATTGTGGAGGACTTAATTCTTCCTGCTGCCGCGGATATGGCTGGGACAATGCTGGGGGAAAAAGGCCCCAAAAAACGATACAGACATCTCCATCAAACAACACTGTTTCACGACGCATCAGTGACATCGCAGGAGATGTTCTGAAACAATTACTGCTTCGCGTACAAGCCAGTGAATTATATGCGTTATAGCTGGATGAGTCAAACAGATGTGGCGGGCCTGGCACACCTCCTGGTATATCTCCATTAAGTTTATGGGGGGGTCAATTAAGGAAGACATCCTCTTCTGCAAACCACTGGAAAACCAGGACAACAGGAGAATATATTTTTAAAGTACTGGACAGCTTTGTGACATCAAATGGACTTTGGTGTGTCAAGATGTATTGGTATCTGTACTGATGGCGCAAAAGCCATGACAGGGAGACATAGTGGAATTCGGTAACGTGCGTGCAAGCAGTTGCTTCTCACGCCACTTGGCGTCTCGAACACCACTTGGGTACACTGCAGCATCCACCGAGAGGCTCTTGCTGCCAAAGGAATGTCTGACAGCTTGAAAGAAGTTTTTGGACAATACAGTGAAAATGGTTAACTTTGTTTAAAGCAAGGCCCCTTGAACTCTCGTGTATTTTCTGCATTACACAATGATACGAGCAGCGACTATGTAACGCTCACACAAGTGCGCTCGTTATCAAGGGGCAAAGTATTGACACGTTTTTGAATTGAGAGACAAGGTTAAAGTTATCTTTATTGACCATCATTTTCACTTGTCTGACCGCTTTGCATGATGACGAGTTTTCTCACACGACTGGCCTATCTGTGGTGACGTTTTTTCTCACCGGAATGATCTGAATCTTGGATTACAGGGACTCTCCGCAACTATATTCAATATGCGGGACAAAATTGAGGCTATGATTAAGAAAGTTAAAGCTCTTCTCTGTCTGCATTAACAAGGACAAAGTACAGGTCTTTTCCATCATTGTATGATTTTTTGTGTGCAAATAACTCAAGCTTACAGACAATGTCAAATGTGATATAGCGAGGCACCTGAGTGAGCAGGGTGCGCAATTGCGAAGGGTACTTTCCCAAAACAGACGACAAAACAACTGGATTCGTTATCCTTTTCATGCCCTGCCTCCAGTCCAACTTACCGATATTCTGAACAAGAGAGCCTCATCGAAAATTGCAACAAAGCGGTTCTGTGAAAGTTGAATTTAATCAGAAACCACTGCCAGATTTCTGGATAGGCTGCGCTCAGAGTTCTTGCCTTGGCAAATCGAGATGGTTAAGGCAATGATTTTTTAAACATTTTATTTGATTTATTTCACCTTTATTTTTTAACCAGGTACGCAGTGAGAACAAGTTCTCATTTACAACTGCGACCTGGCCAAGATAAAGGAAAGGAAAGTGCGACACAAACAACAACACAGAGTTACACATGGAAGAAACAAATGTACAGTCAATAACACAATAGAAAAAGTCTAATATACAGTGTGTGCAAATGAGGTAAGATTAGGGAGGTAAGGCAATAAAAGGCCGTAGTGGCGGAAGTAATTACAATATAGCAATAAACACTGGGAGTGATAGGTTTGCAGAAGAGGAATGTGCAATTCGAGATTCTGGGGTGCAAAGGAGCAAAAAAATAAATAACAATATGGGGATGAGGTAGTTGGGTAGCTATTACAGATGGGCTATGTTACAGGTGCAGTGATCGGTAAGCTACTCTGACAGCTGATGCTTAAAGTTAGTGAGGGAGATATAAGACTCCATCTTCAGTGATTTTTTCAGTTCGTTCCAGTCATTGGCAGCAGAAGGAACTGGAAGGAAATGGCTTTGGGGGTGACAAGTGAAATATACCTGCTGGAGCGCATACTATGGGTGGTGCTGCCTATGGTGACAAGTGAGCTGAGATAAGGTGGGCTTTACCTAGCAAAGACGTATAGATGACCTGGAGCCAGTGGGTTTGGGCGAACAGCCAACGAGAGCATACAAGGTCGCAGTGGTGGGTAGTATATGGGGCTTTGGTGACAAAATGGATGGTACTGTGAAAGACTGCATCCAATTTGCCAGAGTAGAGTTTTGGAGGCCTATTTTGTAAATGACATTGCCGAAGTCAGGGATCGGTAGGATAGTCAGTTTACGAGGTATGTTTGCAGCATGAGTGAAGGATGCTTTGTTGCGAAATAGGAA
>NW_019951509.1:0-5704 GCF_002910315.2 Salvelinus sp. IW2-2015 | reverse complement strand
AAAAAGCACTCAAATGTATGGCTACAAAAAGAACTTGCGATCCTGGACAACACCCTGTCTTCTCCAACTAACATCAACGGTGACCCGTCCTGCTAGTTCCATGCGCTTCTTACAAATCTCGCCAGAGACGACCACGCCTCACCGCAGGACAGCGCGCCAGTCCTAATCCAGCACTTGTCAATCTCCCGTCCTGGATCTTACTGCAACTCGCTTTGCGCTGGGCTCCCTGCACTGTGCCATGAAAAAACCCCTACAACCTCATCCAGAACGCCGCAGGGCCTATTCTGGGGTTCAACCTTTCCAAGTTCTCTCACTCACCCCGCTCCTCCCTCTCTCCACTCGGCCTGCCAGTTAAGCTCGCATCCGCACAAGACCATGTGCTGCCTTACGAGCTGTGAGAGACACGCACCTCCCGTACCTTCAGCTCTGATCAGGCCCTACACCCAAACAAGGCACTCGCGTCATTCCACCTCTGCCTGCCGCCTCCCTACCTCTGAGGAAGCTCTACAGTTCCCTCCTCCAGCCCAGTCAAAACTGTTCGCTGCTCTGCACCCAATGCTGAAACAAACTCCCTCACCCGACGCCACTTCAGCGGAGACTCAATCACCACCTCCGGAGACACCTGAAACCCACCTCTTTACCAGGAATACCGAGGAATAGCGATCGAAAGTAATCCTTCTAACCCCCCCCCCACCCCTTAAAAAGATTAGATTCACTATCTGTAAAGTGTTTCTCCACGGATATCTTAAGCTGATGCACCAATTTAAGTCGCTCTGGACTAAGACGCGTCTGCTAATGATCTTAAATGTCAAATGTAGAAGTAAATATCAGAGAATTTTTCCATTAGCATAATCCCTAAACAGCCTACACAAAGTGGTAAGATGGCACATACCACAGACACGAGAAATTCTCTTACCTCTTCATAAAGTTCCAGGAAAAACCAATCACTTATGCATTCCGTCCTGCTCTTAACATTAACTTGAAAAGTCACCATGAATTTTTAATACACTCTTAGTTGTATACCTACTAAGTTCCAATACCATTTGAAATATTGTTGAATTCCATTTTAATCTATCTGTCTCTCCGTGATTCCCCGTCCGTGTTCTCCACATCGCGGATTTTATAGGGCCCTAGTCTTAGGACCAGCGGTGTAAATGGAGGTCAAGTGGGGTCATTGGCAGCATTCCGTTGCCGTACCTGTCTACGAGAACCAGATCGTCTCTGAGCAGGGCACACTTGGTCTTGGGCCAAAATACTCGGACCAGGCAGCCTGCGTCCAGACTCTCGTCCATGTGCAGAGCGTGACCCAGCTGGTTCACAGTCTAGAACGAGAGAAGTCGTCACAGTATCATTTACTGGATTTCAATCAATCTCAAACTTTGCTTGCCTGACAATTTGTATGTAATGTATAATGGCAGAATCAAATATAGATTTTTTTATTCCTCAAACAACCAGAGTAGAGGTGCTATTAAATTTAAAAAAAAACATACTGCACGTGAAGGTGAGGCATCTCTTTCCTTTAAAAAAAATACTGTTTGATAACGCTAATGCTCTGGTCCCCCGGATGCAGATGTGAAAACAATTCATGTGTTAGAGTGTTTATAATCAACTGGAGGAAAAGTATCTGCTGATTTTTTTCTTACAATGATTCTAATGGTCTCTACAGCATTTTTCCAATAGACAGTGGGTTATATCATGGATAATAGGTTGAGGCTGAGGGTAGCTCTAGCTTAGATCTCTGTATTATGGATATCTTCCATACAGGGGTTCAAGCATAATGTCCATTCTTTAATGACTTCCTTCTACCTATATTTGTCCTGTGTAAATGCAGGAATTTGTTAGGGTGTTGAAATCCATCGTTTGTTAATATTTTTCCAATGGAGTAGAAAGTTACGACTTCCAAGTGTGCACTACCACTCGATACTTTAAATAAACGTTAAATAATGGATATTTATTCATGTTTACCTGTGCTTGTCCTGATTGCAATAACCTTATCTAGACTAAAGTTGTTTAATGATTAATTGCTTAGTCAGAAATCAAAACGTGACTGTGAGGGTACACTTTGAGTGGTAAWACGAGTTAATCATCTTCAAGTAACTCAATCAGGTAGCCCAATTCCAACCTCACTGAGGATGTATTGCCTAGTATATGAGTGGTAATAAGAGCTAGCCTAATCTTCCATGCATCTAGGCCTAAGCCAGTATATCCACATCTCCAGTGGACTTACCTTGATGCTCTTCTCCTCCTCTGAGCCCTCGGTCTTGAGGTAGGCGTGGTCCGCGTCCGTGCCCTCCACACTCAGGAAGCAGTTGGTGGTGTGACCCATTCCACTGGGCAGCACCCGGTCCCTCAGCATGGCATTGACCACTGTACTCTTCCCATTACTCGTCCTAGGCACAGAAGATCATGTAAGAGGAAGTCTAAGTACCTTTCTTTTACCTCATACATACAATCTCAAAAAATGTCTAATCAAATGATTGGTAACTTTTATTATTATTATTTTATTAGGTATTTTTCTTAAAACTGCTTTGTTGGTTAAGGGCTTGTAAAGTAAGCATTTCACTGTAAGGTGAAGATTACCACACCTGTTGTATTCGGCGCATGTGACAAATAAGATTTGATTTGAATTCATTATTACAGAAATGTTGGTCAGATGTGATTTACTGGATTATGAATAGGCAATTATGTCATGATGAATCTTGTCAAATAGCTAGTTTGTATGTATACAGAGTGGTAGATTACCACAAAGGTTGAGACTTTTCAAAAATAGGTTTGGTTTTGTAAGATAAAAGCCTGAGGGAGCGGAGCAGTTTCAATGCAGGTGTGCTAGGCTTGGGCAATATACCATTTATACCGTATATCGTTGCATTTCGAAATACTGACGGTATGATTTCAATACCGTAAAAAAGAAAGTACTTTTTGGAGGAGTGGAGGTGCGTACTATGCCACTGCCTGTAACAATAAGTTAAGTATATCTATAAGAACTCTAAGACTCTAAGTGTCACTCTAAGTGTCAAATAGCTAAGTGGCTAGATGTCAAGAGAAAGCTTCTTGGTTAACAGCAGAGACATTCAATACCCTCCTGGACCGACCAAGAGCCCCGAATAAAACATTTTGTGCATCCCCGCATAAAAATAGCACACCTTCTGGTAATACCGTATACCCCGGTATGAAAATCTGGATACCACCCATCCCTAAAGTCAGTGCCGGTCCTTGCCATTCTGCCTCCATAGGCAAGACCAAAAAATGAAACCCCTCGCAAAACTAGAATAGTCCCAGTAAGCAAAATGACGTTGAAAAGACGTCTAAAAAACGTATTTTCCAGACGTTGAAGAGGTTCAATTTAGGTTCTGAATGAAAGGTGAAAAGGTATTTTCCGTATGTTTAAAATACATATTTTCTAGAATGTTGAAAGGCATATTTTCCGGAATTTGAAAAATACATATTTTCCGGAAGTTGAAATCAGGTTTACTTTTGGTACTGAAAGAAAGTTGAAAAGAAGTCATTTATAGACGTCTATGTTTGGGCCAAATTAAGGCTGGTCCAGACCGGAAAAAAATCGGAAACAAACATAGACATCTATGATGCACCGGACCAAAAATCTATGTCCGTGGACATTGAAATCAAGGCTGGTCTACACTGCACCAAATCTGAACTAAACATAGACCTATGATTGGTTCAGATTTGGTCCAGACCAGACCAAAAACCAATGTCCATGGATGCGGAATCAAGGCCGGTGCAGAACTGCACCAAAAAAAAGACGTTGAAAAGGCATCTGTCCGTGCTTACTGAGGTGTAGCCTAACATGTCGACATGCAATGGAATTTTGTGGTAGACCCATCATTTGTAAAACAGGCCATTGCATTGGCTTTATTAGTCCTGATTCTTGTGACTAATCAATTTGGCTATTTAAGCACTGAATATCAGCTACACAACTTTATCAGGAGAAATCGCAAGCCGATTTGCACAGTGGGAATAGCAAAAGTATTTTATTTTTACAAATTTGAAACCCCTGATCATGACAATGAGGTGAAACTCCTGGACAACAGTTGTGATTGTCCATTCCATATTGTCCATTTTACTTTGACCTGTCCTGTTTTTAGGATATGTTGCTTTGTTAACATGACAGCAAATTTTTTTGTTGTTGATTGAGCGCCATTTAGGTTAGACTATTTGATCGGAGAAACCTGCATGACGTAAAAAGTGTCCGTGTCATTACATTGTCACACATTTTATCTCCAGCCTGTATGCTACAGAAAAGGCCACATACTCTTTCTACCATTTCCTATATCTGCTACATGATTTATGTTAGATAATTTTTGGACTGAACGTTGGTGGAGTGCTGCAGAGATGCGTCTCTCCAACAGCACCCTGGAGAGGCATGCTGGGAACGGACAAGCAAAACATTTTGTGCCCCTTCCTTTGACAAAGTGGGCACTGCTTATCAGAGCGCTCACCTAAAAAGCGCCTTGCCACTAGCTGAGAAATTGTTGTGGTTTTTGTGCAGAATTGTGAGGTTTTATGTGTTGTTGGAGGTACGTCTTAGTAAGTTTAGCT
Organism: Salvelinus sp. IW2-2015; assembly: GCF_002910315.2. Classification (NCBI taxonomy): domain Eukaryota; kingdom Metazoa; phylum Chordata; class Actinopteri; order Salmoniformes; family Salmonidae; genus Salvelinus; species Salvelinus sp. IW2-2015. Next base: position 1,147 of record NW_019951509.1, on the reverse strand, counting down.
CAGAAAATGCCGCCCTCGTCAATCTGCCTCCAAATCCTGCCTAATGAGCGGGCCGGCCGTGCCCAAAGTGTGCTTCAATAAACCAGCAATAAAAAGGAAACTGGGTCGCACGCCACATTTTCTTCATTATCCTCAATTAGCAATGCTGAAAGCGTGGGAAATACGCATCTACTACAGTACAATACAGTGCTCTGTATCTTAACTGATTAAAAAGCAAAACTCTATGTCATGATGCATTGATCTCTGCTTAACTGTGGCTGTCTGTTATCTACCCATATTTATTTTCTAGTCTCTAAGCTGTGTACTACGGATTTGACAAATGGATCATTTTGCTTCAAATTAAAAATGGCCAGAAAAAAATCTGCGTCAATTTACAATGCGGAATAATGGTCCGATTACGTATGTATGACCGCTAAGGCAGGGCAATTAAGTTATATCTACCACAACCCTTTACAGACATAGAACGCAGCTACAGTAACATTTTGATTGCGACAATTGATAACTTTTCAGTCTATTTTAAAAAGTGCTGCATCAGGTCTGTACATTTTCAGACAGTAGAATTCTGCTCCAGCGTAAAGTCATTTTTTTCATGACAACAATAAACGTTGCTGACTGATGTGCTGCTGTGTTGTTTTTTTATGGTATGGTAGCTAGATGTGTTTTATTTCTACAAATTGTTTCGGTAAATCACAGTATTTAACAAACTTTAAAAGTACTTTTTTGGGAGGTAGTGGTCTGGCGCAGCAGCTTACAATTATTTGATTGACAGTTCTGGTTGCCTATTGATGGACTTTAGTCCTGCTTCAGAAGCGACATTCCTTTATAGATAAGTAAAAGGTCTGTTAATATCACCAGAGGTTTCGTGTCCGCATTTAACAAACTGTAGTGTGGCCTACCTTAACAGACAGACAAACACACTGTTTCCGAGGCACTTTCAAGCGGCCACATTAGATTATGTCTGAAAAGCGTAATTGATACAGTCTACCAGTAGCCTACTGTCATTTTATGAGGCAAAAACAAAGTAGGCTACCCTGTGCTCACAAGACTGGCCCGAAGACATCGGTGCCATGAATAGGCTAGAATATTCTACACACAACAGACCAAAGACTGAACACACACTTGCATCATTAGCAGACAGGCCAGCAAG
>NW_019951508.1:0-5705 GCF_002910315.2 Salvelinus sp. IW2-2015 | reverse complement strand
CAAGAAACACAGTACCCATTTCCCCCTATTCCATGCCCCCTGATGACAATGAAAGAGGCAGAGCAAGGGTTGTGGGTGGTCAGATGTCAGACCCAGTCCAGCCTGGGTTCTGGCTCTGCCACTCCAGTTGGGAGGGATGTGTGGAGGAGTGATGGGAGGGGGGAGGACCCATGTTGTCCTCCTCACTCTCCTACCCCTACAGACCTCCCAGGACTGGTCAGGGGGGGACAGAGGGCGCTAACCTTGTAAGTCATCTCTAATACGGGGTAAGTACCTCACCCCACCTTCCCTGTTCACATCCACCTCATCGGTCCGTAAGAAAGAGACATTTTTAACCCACAGCAGTGTTTTCAGAGCCCTATGTCAACTGTAATGAGAAACAGACTTTAAAAAAAAAGTTAAATTCCACCCTTTAAAGAAATCTTACCATTTGCCAGTTTTGTCAATGGATACAGATATACCCCATTTATTTATTTGGAGTTTCAGCCCCACTCAAAATGGGGATGTTCAAGCCCTATTTGTAATTATTTAGTCTATCTGGTATTGGTTGGCTGTTATTGTAACGTTTTGGTCATGAGGAAGCGGTATATTCAGTGCTTGACCAAAAGCATTTGAAATATATAGTGGCTGGAATACTGTGGAGCCCATTGTATTTATCGAGGAACATAGTGTATTGGTTAACAAATAATATTGACAGTATTGTAGTTATGTTGGGGTAAGTAGGATTTAAGTGTTTTTGCATTATGTACCGATTACATTGTTCACTAGACAGGTAAGCGAGGTTTCAGAGTTAGATCTGTGTCTTATGGGTATTGTCTGTACCAAGTACATTTCTAGTTTTGCTTGGTGCACAAAGCAAACATCTTAAAATAGGAATAAATGAACTCTCCATTCCTCTCCCTGACCTTTCCACAGGTGGCATATTGTTGTGAAATGTTTCTATCAATCAATGCTGCTTTTCCTAACTTGTCCTTGTCTCTTCTCCCTCCCCATTGACTAACCCTCCCTACTTAACTCCTTACCCAAGATGTGGAGGATGTCAAATTTGTCATCAATTATGACTACCCAAACTCCTCTGAGGACTACATCCACCGTATCGGCCGTACTGCCCGTAGCACCAACAAGGGTACAGCCTACACATTCTTCACCCCGGGCAACCTTCGTCAGGCCCGTGAGCTCATCCGTGTCCTAGAGGAGGCCCGGCAGGCCATAAACCCCAAGCTGCTGCAACTGGTCAACACTGGCCGTGGAGGAGGTGGGAGAATGAGGGAGAGCCTTCAAGGGAAATGTCTGGGGGGAAAGAGTTACCCCTGTAGATTTTTTTGAAGTGATTGACAGTGGGCTGTTGACTTGAGGTTTCTTCATTGTACGTTGAACAAGCTAGTTTTTTACAGTATGTGTCAGTGTGTCCAGGTATTTGCAGCATTTTATAACTGACTTCATCTTCTCTCTTTGGAATGCAGGAGGCAGGTCACGTTTCCATGGCAATGGCTCCAACGCCAACAACCCCAACCTGATGTATCAGGATGAGTGCAACCGGCGCATGCGCCCCGTGGGCAGCAAGGACAGCCGGGGGAGCAGCAGCGGCACGGGGAGCAGCAGCAGCATCAGCCGCAGCATCAGCCGCGACAGCCGAGATGGAGGGAGCAGCCGCGCCGGGGACAGGTCGTCCTCTTCCTACAGGGGCAGCAGGGACAGCCGCAGCTATGGCTCCAGCTCTTCCTACAACCAGTACCAGAGCGGGAGCAGCCAGTACAAGTCTGGGAGCAGCAATGGGGGGCAAGATCAGTCAGCGGGGCAGTTTGGTTCAGTCAGCAGGTCCAGTCAGCCCCCTCCACCCCCCTCAGGGCCGCAGCCCCTCATGGCCCAGAAGTTTACCCCAGCCCAGCCCATGATGGGATTAATGGGGCACTCGCCCTTCCAGTTTGCTCCCCCCCCCCCTCCAACCTCACAGAGAAAGTAAATCTGGGGCTAGCCCTCACCACACATTCATACAATCCCCAACATCAACCAGAAAAGTCAGTTGTGTTAGGATTTAGCTTGTCAGGTTTTGAGATTCTGGAGTACTGTGCTTGAAATCTTGGCCTTAGCTGACATAAATCCAGAAGTGTTTTGTTAGATTGGTGAGCGTTAAAAATAAAAAGTCGGCCGATGTTGTTGTGGACATTCAACAATGAACTTGCCTGACTAACAAGCAGTTTGACATCAGTGCTTTGAAAGGATTTGTTTAAGCAAAATAGCTGTACAAATGCTGATTGTCCTTTCAGTAGTTAGACCACAATTGAAGTGGAATACACTTGTGCTTAAATGTAATACTTATACATTTGTAGGTGATGAAAGCATTTTCATTGAGGTGCCGTCTAATTTGTTTCATGTTGCTTTTCCCACAAAATACATATCCAGTGCTGTCAACCGTTAAGTAACTTTTTCAGCATATTGTCCTCAAACATAAAGGTTATTTCATTATTGTACAAAACGGCTTTCTTAGTATAGTGAGCTTCGAATGAGTTGTTTCAGTGAACGAATGTGTTATTTTGCATTTCGGTGTACGAGGCAGGTGCTACCGTTTCTACACAACTTTTTTTCTCAGCTCATTCAAATGTTGTTCTTCAGCTTTAGTTAGTTTGTACATAAGTGATTATTTTCCCATTTAGAAATTCTCTGAAAAAGGTGATTAGTAAATCAGTTCCAGGACAGTATTTTGAAATATGGTTAGACATTTCCTGTCATGAGGTAGTTATTCGACTTTTGTTTGTTCATTCAAACCATTATATACACTTATGTAGGTTACGTTATTTTAATTGTTTATTTTGTGGGATCATTCAACCCCTCGGTAGCTGGAGCATATAATAACATTTTTGTTTCTCTATTGAACTCTGTAAACCTGTCACACATACTTGTTTCCTTCCTAGTGTAGAGATGTATAGGTTTGTGCTTAGCTGCTTCTCTGTAGTTGAATCATTCTAGTATGTAGACAAGACCAACCTGTAAAATCACTTTTTTACTGTCTGGTTTTGTTTTTCAGGTTTCAATAAAGCTTTTGAATGTTTAAAGTGTGTCTTAACATTTTGTTTCTGTACTCCACTAGGTGAGGTATTGATGGTGCTCCAACTAGTGCTCTTAACTACCATTGTGTGAATGAGCTTGGTTAAGATTGTCAGACTCCTACATCTTAATGACAACAGTTTAAACCAAGAAAAACAACTTGGAACATTATTGAAAATATGTATTCTTTACAAAAGTTCCAAGAGTTGTATTGGAGATGCCTGGTGGAATGTGTTTGGGAGACTCAAGCCTTTGAGGAAAGAATGATTCAGAAAGACAACTTGACAGACATTCATCTTTCTTTAAAACAGATTTATTCCCAGAACAGGTAATCTGAACCAGCACGGAGTAAAAGACACATGCAATGTCTGAAAAGATTTATCGAGTAACAGGTAAAACCGACAAACCATCCAAATGGACATGATAGTGAAAACAAACCTTAAATAGGCACAAATGGCAGATTAAATAGGACTTCACTGTTAGAATGTCTCATTCTACATGACAAGGATATCAGGCAAACCATTCTCCGTGCAGAAGGAGAGGAAGAGTGCTCCATTATCACAGTAAGCAACCCTGGGAGCATGGTGGGGTAAACAACCTCAACAGTAATTCAGCAGGATAGTCTACAGCTATATAAAAAGAATGAGACAAAGATGAGCCTTCCCCAAAGGGTCCATTGCATGTCTCCCGGAGCATGAAAGTAAACAAATAGGTTGTCCTTCATTCATAGAATTTATACTATTTGTTAAAAACAAGATATGGCTGTACTATGTACGTTGTAAAGCTGCACAGAGGACATTACTCCAAAGCATAAAGCGAACACCCAGTTGAGATTGGCTAAGCAAGGTAATCAATAGAAGCATTTTTAAAAAGCAAGGTTTATGCAGTGTCTGAGTGAGATGCCACATCTTGTCAATCTGTTGAATGTTAAAGATTGCCCCATGTGTCTGAAGGTGGAAACTGTGCTACAACTCCTCTTTCATCATGGTCTTCCTCTCCTAGTGCGAAGGTTAGCTTGTATTGCAACTGCACCTTCTCCTGGAAAAGAAGAGAATTGAGGGTTGCAGAAATCTATTTGGCTTCATAGTTTATAATTACAAGAAAATGTTCATGTTGGGGATGTCACATGGGTATATAACAGGCTTTCAATGAGTGTCTACACAGTCTAGTACCTTGTGAGGGTTGGCCAGCAGCAGGATCTGTGTGATGGCAGCAGGTGGGAGGATTGGGTTGAAGGCTGGAAGCTCCGTTCCTGATGGGGGCTGTAGCTTCACTCTCATTGTCTACAACAGAGGACATGATGTCAACCCTACACTGACAATGGAACTGAAGGTGAAAAAGGCAGATTAAGAGAGAAGAGMTCTTACGTCAGGGACAGAGGCGTGGAAGAGGATGTTGCTGACTGGAACCGGGGCGGAGGAGAGCATGGAGATGATCACCACCAGCACATCAGCAAGAGAGGGCGGAGAGTCACGTGCAAAGTGGAAGAGCACCCGCAAACTGTGGCTATCAAACACCGTCACAGGCAACAGGCTGCCTGGATACAACAAAGACTTTAAAACACTGTTCAAATGTGATGCACTATTAGCATAGCAAGTAGATACTAAAAATATTATAGATACTTACTGGGCTTAATGGACTCAAGRGGCACAAAAACATCTGTCAGGGTAATTTCTATAGGGGGAATGACTGTGTGAACCGGAGAGGTGTCCAACAACCTATCACCTAGGAGAGCCACCGGGTGCTCAGGGGAGAAGGCCGGGATAGGACTTGGATTAGTTCCAGATTTGTTCTGGAGATCTCGTAGAGTAGGTTTGAACGGTTGCTTGTCCCTGAAAATAGATAAAGGATCACAATAAAGGTTGGAACAATGTTGCTGATTGTCTGTCATGTTGTTATAACAAGTTGGCATGGTCAGGCCTCATGATCCTTCATATATTGTTTTGCTTCTACAGCACTTTATTTTATTTATTTATCCGTTATTTACCAGGTAAGTTGACTGAGAACACGTTCTCATTTGCAGCAACGACCTGGGGATAGTTACAGGGGAGTAGAGAGGGGATGACATGAGCCAATTGTTAAACTGGGATTATTAGGTGACCGTGATGGTGAGGCCAGATTGGGAATAGCGCAGACACCGGGTTAACACCCCTACTCTTTCGATAAGTCGATGGGACCCTTAATGACCTCAGAGAGTCAGGACACCCGTTAACGTCCCATCCGAAAGACGGCACCTACACAGAGCAGTTGTCCCAATCACTTGCCCTGGGGCATTGGATCTTGTTTAGACAGAGGAAATGTCCTTCTACTGGCCCTCCAACACCACTTCCAGCAGCATCTGTCTCCCACCCAGGGCCTGACCGGGGACCAACCCTGCTTAGCTTCAGAAGCAAGCCAGCAGTGGTATGCAGGGTGGTATGCTGCTGGCATACTTGAAGGACTTCAAATCATAATGAACACAGTGGTCCATCAATACTGTACTAAGCAGCAACATAACTGGCAGACTAACACGGATACGTTGACACAAACATCTCCTGCGGTGTAAAACCATCCCATAGTGAAGGGTTAGTTACCATTTGACCTGCAGGCCCTCTGGAGTAGGGACTGCTGCAGCAGCGTCTTCCCAGCAGATCCAACTCATCTAAGGCTGAGCTTCCAGA
>NW_019951507.1:0-5706 GCF_002910315.2 Salvelinus sp. IW2-2015 | reverse complement strand
AGCAATACAGTTATAACATCTACAAGAAATTAACCCAAGGCTGGACATGTTTGCCGTTCATATTTCAGAACAATGTCTAAACTGAATAAAAAGAAGAAGAACTATACTACGAAACAAAATAAAATGATATAAAAAGATAACAGTAAAAAAAAGCCCTTCACCAATGGAGCACCTATATACAAAAATTAAATTATGATTTAGAACCAAAAACCACCCCGGCAAACAAAGGCCCAAACACTACTGCTCGCCTCAATCATCATTAGAATCAGAAACCTGGTCTCATTATTCACAAAAATAACCCACCTCCACTCCGCAAATAACAAAATTCGCCAAATTTACATTTTTAAATGAATCCAATTAGTTTCATTCAAATTGAGCAAAATCGAAGTAATAACAAAAAAAAAAACATGCCATTGACATAAACCCTTCCACCTAATAACCACCAAACAAGACTCCGACCACTTGACAAAACCATGTCCAGTATACCTGAGCATATAATGAAACCTTGAAATGAAACCCAAAGACAAAAGACATCATTGTCACATTTTGTAATTTCCACAAACGTAAAAGCTGAGTGTCCGGAGATAGCAACTCCAGTGAAAAAAAAGTTAATATGTTGTATCTAAATTCAACACAATGACAAGACACACAATTACCGGGATCAGGACCAAACTGAGATGGATAACCTTAACTAAGACAAGATAAACACCTCAAGCGAGACACATGATATCTAAGCACCAAAACATACCCTATTTTTGCCATATACTATCCTCAAAGTCAATAGACACCAACCACAAACCTACTTAGGAAAGTATAGTTCCCTAAGACCCTCTAAGGCTGACTGCGAAAGGGAAAAGCACAAAAAAAGTAAAATTTACATGACACAACCCTAAAGATAGTAGTAGAATGCCCCATTTAACTCCGGCTTAAACCAAATATAACTATACCCACCACCATCAAAATTCCACCTCAGATTTTATACACAAATCCCCACTATTAGTAAACCTATTCACCTTTCGATAAGACAAATTTCGCACAAAAAGATGTATTAAGTACCCAACAATCCAACATGAGCTATACTATTTACTGTAACAAATCAAAAATTAACAAGCAGACTTTTCAAGCACGGCTTAGTTAGGGAATGACACTGTCCCAAGCAACCGAGCACTTACACAAAACAAAATAGACTGGCAATGACCCATATGGGACTTAGAGAGAAATTTGCCAACATGATACAGAGTTTGTGGAGACAGCTGTTTTTGTTAGAACAACTTTCAAGATGTTGCCGCTTTACATAACTCTTCCCAAATAACCAATAGAATCTGCTTTGACCTGGGAAAAAAACGTAATATCTGTGTTAAGACTTTAACACACCCACCCAACTGACTACTTATTAGTGAGACAATAGAATGCATTAAAACACTGAACCACACTCTAACAAGAATCACACGCAACACGTGTTCATTTAATGGAAAGCCCGCCGCCCTTCTATATACAACAGCAACACTAATCCAGGCACAGGCCCCTCCCACAGGCTCCCTCATTATATTGGCTCCGACACCACTCGCAGGACGACCAACACCCCCACTATACTATACTTCAGCCCATCGTAACCAAGTCAGCCGATCAGAGCCCTTGACCAAACGGAAAGGGACTCCAGGGACCCAAGATTACAAATTGGATACTCACGACAAAAACGCAAGAACGGCAGACAAAGGCAACCTAGCCTAAATAAAATGTAAATACAGCGAGAGATAAAACAGAGCCCAACAAAACTTTAAACAACAACTCTATACACAATTGTTAATGCTCGTCTATAGATAGGCTCGAAAAAGATGACGAGAGAGAGATTTGAACTTTCGCCATCAACTTTGGCAGAAAGCTGCCTCTAGACTTGCCCCAATGAATGCACCAGACGTGCTATTGTTTTAAAAACCCTACTAGCAAACAGTCTCAGACACCCATGCATACCCCACAAGATATGCCACCAAAGGTCTCTGCCACAATCCCCAGACCTAAACATATTGGGGAAGAGCACCACACCATCTGCACGTAAGACACACATCACGATCGGCACTTATTCAAATCTAATCAGACCCCTTAGATAAACTAGTAACAAAGTCGAAACTCTAAGCAGAGGCACCCTCGAACAACATTGACAACCTAGACACAGGAATTGGTATTATTTGCTCCAAAACAGGAAACACGAACCCCGAAAAAGCAAAAAATGTTCCTAAGAAATAACCTAACTTCCCTAGTGTATTTGATTCCCAAACCAAACAAGATCTCCCATGCTTACTTATCTGTGTAATTAACTGAACATCACAACAAAGAACAAAGGAATTGTCAGTGCTTAGAAGATTGCACATTCTCCAACTTGATTATTCAGAAAATTCCAACACAAGAAAACAGAAACACGCAGGCAAATATCTACCACAAAAAAGACAGTCGCTCTGGTCCTTTAAAGCCTTGTGTACCCTCTCAGAGCTACTCATTTCTCATGGTACCTTTTTGGTAAATGTTAAGATTAACTTTAAGGCAAAACCATTAGGAATGTAGCTTGGCTACAAAATTTTCCTAATCCTATGTTAAACATTGGAGAATATGATGGGTCATCGGACATCAAATTTATTGCAAAACAGCACACACCAAACCCATTGCATCTTTCTCCATTGTAACCTAACTCATATCTACCTCCACCTAGTCCGCTAGAACTATGCCAGCCACCCCAAAATAAGTGTTCGATTCGAATCCCACTGAATCGGCCAATCCAATCAAAATGCCTAACGCTTTTCCTGACCGAAATGTGCCATAGACACTTACTGGTATTTCTCCCTCGGAATCGAAGGAAAAAACTATAGTTATTGAATCGTTCCCCATAGAATCCACTCTATGTGAAAACAACAACAACCAACACTTGACTTTCCAATACACTGCAAATACCAGCCTCGGAACGTCACCTAGCTACCGCTAATCATTCCATAAGTTGTCGTCATTATATACAAAACAGACAGTCAAAAACCCAAAACCCCTAAAGTGACTTGGCTTCAAACCTGTATCCAGGGCAACAACCATAAAAATCAGTAAGACCATCGATAATGACTTAAATTCAAAATTGTGACCAGCGCTGCAACAAAAGCATCGCCCACACGCCCCTGCCCTGCTGACTTTAAGTATCTACCACTTACCTCATACCAATCTTAAATCTGGCTACCAACACCAAAAAACCAAGAAAATTGAACTACACAAACGAACTCCACCCTTAACCTATACACATCACTCTAGCCCTACAAAACCATATGACAATAATCTTCATTTGCCAAAATCGATAAATAAACAAAAACACAACCATGATTCAATTGAAAACCTAGCACCGCATTTGCGCGGCCATGAATTATTCCCAATAATACAATAAACACAGACACCCAAAGGACAAATCAAGGAAACCACTGTATCATCAAAGGTATTATCTAAGTGAGTTTCAGAGATTGTCAGAATATGAATGTCATCTGTTACTAGCAAATTATTGATTTCATGAACCTTGTTTCATTAAGCTACATATGTTAACGTGGGCTATTTTCTCGCACTTTTCTGGTATGCTTGTTTGTTTTCATTGCTTTACTGGTAAGCTTTGCAGAAGTAGACATGCTCATGTTATTTATGTTCGTGCAGGGTGAGCTGCTCACAGTGGACTTCCTACTAGGTCACACCGCCTCAGTGCAAACAGTATAACTCTGGTTCATAGGCATATGATTACTGCATACAATAGCTGTAGGATCAGCAGAGGCATTCAGGGCAGTTAGAGGGACATAAATTAGGTTACTTACATTGTGTCTTCCAGCGCCCCTGGGATAATGTACATTTGCTGACGCATTATGACAACTCAGCGACACAATGGTAGGGATTAACTGAGACTGAACTGGGCTTGGTGCATTTGATAAGTCATTGTCTCAACGCAGCCTTATAATGCCGTGAAAGGATCCAGGAAGCCAAATGTGTTTGGGTGGATCCCATCCTCCTTATAAAACATGCTTTGTTTCAAGAAGGTATAAAAATTGTCAATAAATGTTATACTCACTGAGCTGCAATAGTCTCGTAGCCTGTTATGGAGGGCTAAAAGTCTGTTGAAACGTTCAATGCCATGATTTACGGAGGGCACAGGGCCAGATATTATGGGGCGTTTGTTGGACAAGCAGAGATCCAATCAGTTCTTTAAACTCCATCTTCAGGTGTTCTGAGCTGCCCTTCATAATGTCATTGAATCCCGCATGAACTATGATAGACTCAATTTCCTGATGCAGGTTTAATATGTTTGGGAGCAGCTTATCGATGTACTCGTGCTCCTGGATAGCACAACGTTTTTGCTCCAGGGACTGAAATATTTCTCACCATTAAACAGCCCAATTTAACTGCCCGAGAAAGGGATGGAGAAATCTGCCGATTCTTACCCCTCACACAATGTGTGGAACCTTTCACGGGCCCACGAGAAGCAGGATAGCCCCGTCACAGATCCAGAGAGAAGGAAAGGAGCCGAACACGATGACCAACCCACAGCTGGAGTCAGCGTAGTTGGAGTCAGCACAGCCGTTGCAGATACAGGCAGTCCCAGTGATGAAGGCGCAGGTAGATCAGGCACCTTTGCATAGATTACATGCTTATTTCCCTCACCGTCCCCAACCTACACAACCCCTGCCTCCAATATAGCCATAGCGCTCCATTCATTCCTAAAGCCCATAAAATAACCTTCCTACTACTTCTTGTGTGCTTGGTGTGGGGCAGGAACTTTAGTTAATGATGAGGAATGTCATCTACAGTTCAGGCCCAGTTGTATTTGGGTCAACTCACTGCACCAGTGGTACTGTTGGGGCCGGGGCTGTAATCTTGGCTTAGCCAACAGACCAGACTCATCCCCTCGGTATCCGTCTAGTAATTGCATTCGAGAAATGCCAACATCTAGGCCTGCCAGCGTGTGGAGCGCTCCTCTCCTCGGGAGGTGCGATCGTCACACCTGTTGAGGCATATTGTTTTGGAAGGCAAGCTGTGAATGAGTAAAAAAATAAAATAAATTGAAAGCGGGTTAGAGTTGTTTGGCATAAGGGCCTACTAATTTCACTGTTTTATACTTTTGGATCAGACCTGTTCTTTGATGCAGTTTTCTGATCCTTGAGAGTTTTTTTGGGCTAGTTATTGTTCATGATTATGGTAAAAACACACCGATAAACATTTATGTGATTGTGAGTTGTATGCTGAGTAAAAATGACCACCTGACAACATCAACCATATGAAATCGATATCTTTTCATAAAATATAAATCTCACCATGTCGATAAAGGTATGAGGGTAGTGCTGTGACGGTAATAAAGGTATAAGGGTAGTGCTGTGACGGTAATAAAGGTATGAGGGTAGTGCTGTGACGGTAATAAAGGTGAGGGTGTGCTGTGACGGTAAAAGGTATGAAGGGTGTGCTGGTGACGGTAATAAAGGTATGAGGTAGTGCTTGGACGGTAATAAAGGTATTGAGGATGTGCTGTGACGGTAAATAAAGGTAATGAGGGTAGTGCTGTGACGGTAATATAATCGGGTATGTGATAATAAAGGTATAGGTAGTGCTGTGACGGTAAATTAAAGGTATGAGGGTAGTGCTGTGACGGTAATAAAAGGTATAAGGGATAGTGCTGTGACGGTAATAAAGGTATGAAGGGTGTCT
>NW_019951506.1:0-5707 GCF_002910315.2 Salvelinus sp. IW2-2015 | reverse complement strand
TAAGACAAGGCTATTCAGTCTCTGTGTGTGTGTTCTTAAGCCAGGGTTGGAGGGAGCTACTGAGCCTGTAGAGATCACGAGAAGAGGATCAGAGTCTCACTGAAAGAGACAAAGATAGAGAGTAGAGAAAGAGAGAGAGAGAGAGAGAGAGACAGAGAGACGAAGAGAGAGAGAGAGAGACAGAGAGACGAAGAGAGAAAGAGAGAGAGAAAGATAGAGAAAGAGAGAGAAAGAGAGAGAGAAAGAGAGAGAGAGAGAGGGGTGGTATATTTCAGAATGTTTTCTCTGTGACATCTCTATGAAGGGTGATGGTGGAAGTCCAGTCTGAGTGACAGAAAGACTCCCTCTCTCCATCCCTTCCAGCCCCGTTCTATCCATACCTGCTGATCTTCTCTCCAGTTTTTTATCAGTCCCTTGAAGAAAGGATGTGTAGATGATATTCTGTCTCCTAATCTGACATTTACCACACAAACATCTGTTACACATGGACTCACACACACAGAGGGTTTCAGACCAGATTTATTTACATTTTTTATTTAACCTTTAACTAGGCAAGTCAGTTAAAGAACAAATTCTTATTTACAATGACGGCCAACCCCCCCGGCCAAACCCTCCCTTAACCCATACGATGCTGAGCCAATTGTTCACCACTCTATGGGACTCCCAATCACGGCCGGTTGTGATACAGCCCGGGATCGAACCAGGGTCTGTAGTGACACCTCTAGCACTGAGATGCAGTGCCTTAGATCGCTGCGCCACTCAAGAGCCCAGGGACTCACACACAAAGGGTTTCATACCACATGGACTCACACACTGAGGGTTTCATACCACATGGACTCACACACTGAGGGTTTCATACCACAGGGACTCACACACTGAGGGTTTCATACCACATGGACTCACACACTGAGGGTTTCATACCACATGGACTCACACACAGAGGGTTTCATACCACATGGACTCACACACCGAGGGTTTCATACCACATGGACTCACACACTGAGGGTTTCATACCACATGGACTCACACACTGAGGGTTTCATACCACAAGGACTCACACACTGAGGGTTTCATACCACATGGACTCACACACTGAGGGTTTCATACCACANACACACTGAGGGTTTCATACCACAGGGACTCACACACTGAGGGTTTCATACTACAGGGACTCACACACTGAGGGTTTCATACCACAGGGACTCACCCACTGAGGGTTTCATACTACAGGGACTCACACACTGAGGGTTTCATACCTGATCTTCCCCTCCTTTGGCAGCTCATGGCTTGGGTCGTCACACTGCAGCCTCGAGTCTCCCTCCAGCACGTACACACACACACACTCCTGTAAGATAACACACACATCAGAAGTCTCCCTCCAGCACGTACACACACACTCCTGTAAGATAACACACACATTAGAAGTCTCCCTCCAGCACGTACACACACACTCCTGTAAGATAACACACACATCAGAAGTCTCCCTCCAGCACGCACACACACACTCCTGTAAGATAACACACACATCAGAAGCAAAGCTAGCATGGGGGGCGGAGCAATGGGTGCGACCGCCCCCTGTTCCTGCAGATAATAAAACACATTTTTTAACTATGATATAGCTTACCAAAAACCATAAACCAAAGAAAAAACACGATTTAAAACTATAAAACATGATTTAACACTATAAAACATGAATTAACACTATAAAACATGATTTAACACTATAAAACCTGGCTAAATGTATATATAATATGTTATATAATATGATTTCATAAAATACCGAAATGGGTCTGAGCTGGTGTTGCTAATTTTATAAAGTAATGTGCAGTAGAGCTGTCTGTCTCTATACCCCCTTCAGTGCCCCCTGGACTGATACTGGTGGCAGTAGAGCTGTCTGTCTCTATACCCCCTTCAGTGCCCCCTGGACTGATACTGGTGGCAGTACTGCTGTCRGTCGCTATACCTCCTTCAGTGCCCCCTGGACTGATACTGGTGGCAGTACTGCTGTCTGTCGCTATACCCCCTTCAGTGCRCCCTGGACTGATACTGGTGGCAGTACAGCGGTCTGTCTGCTGCTGGGAGGGACCAGGTTCTTCAAAATGATTAGTCATTTATTCATTTAGTAAGTTTGTTAGTTTAAAACTACTTTTGGTATCTTACTAACAGCCTAATTAATTCAGTACCAAAACAACATTAAAATATTTTGTCCAGAAAATTATTCTAAAATAATCCAAAGTTTAGCCAAGCCTTTTTAATGTTTCTAGTTAATGGCCAAGAGGCTAAAGGCCATTACTGAACATGCAACTAGGCCACTGTAATGAAGCAGTCAATGTAAAACAACATAGAAAAAAATTACCTAAAATCCAATTAGCGGGAAAAGTTTGTTGTAAAGCGCAACTGATGCTCGCTGTTTCATGTGACAGAGGTGAGAATCTAATTGGAATGTAAAGATGCAACAACTGCAATGGGTCGCTAATGTGACGAGGGATTTGGCCTTTGGCTTCTGAACAACCAAATACAGTTGATATGATAACCAATAGAACAGGAGAGACATGCCGGGTTCAATGGCACGAGGAAGTCTTGAGAAACATGACTGTGAGAGGTTGTTGGATATTCCGCTCAAACTAGGCTTTGTATGCGGTGTGCGTGTGATAAATAGCCTAAAACAGGTCTACGTGACAAACAAACCAAAATACACAATTTAACTCCACAYAATTATGCAAATTAACCTACAGATCGATAAGCATGGCTGGGAAAATGTATTGTCGGGCAGCTAACCAACTAATGGTTAACCGTTAACATCCCTAGAGATGATGACTAATGGTTAACCGTTAACATCCCTAGAGATGATGACCAAATGTTAACCGTTAACATCCCTAGAGATGATGACTAATGGTTAACCGTTAACATCCCTAGAGATGATGACTAATGGTTAACCGTTAACATCCCTAGAGATGATGACTAATGGTTAACGTTAACACACCTAGAAAGAATGAACTAATGGTTAAACCGTTAACCATCCCTAGAGATGATGAACTAATGGTTAACATAACATCCCTAGACATGAAGTGACTAATGGTTAAACCGTAACATCCTAGAGCATGATGACTAATGGTTAACCGTTAACATCCCTAGAGAATGATGACTAATGGTAACCGTTAACATCCCTAGAATGATGATGACTAATGGTTAACCGTTTAACACCCCTAGAGATGAATCGACTAATGGTTAACCGTTACATCCTAGAGGATGATGACTAATGGTTAACCGTTAACATCCTAGAGATGATGACTAATGGTTAACCGTGTAACATCCTAGAGAATGAGACTAATGGTTAAACGTTAACAATCCCTACAGATGATAACTAACTGGTTAAACCGTTAAAATCCCTAGACGATGATGAACTAATGGTTAACCGTTAACACCCGCTAAGATGATGACTAATGTTAACCGTTAACACCCCTAAGAGATGATGACTAATGGTTAACCGGTTACACATCCTAGAGATGATGACTAATGGTAACCGTTAACAATCCCGAGAGATGATGAACTAATGGTTAACGTTAACAGATCCCTAGAGATGATGGACTAATGGTTACCGTTAACAACCCCTAGAGATGATGACTAATGGTTAACTGGTAACATCCCTAGAGATGATGACAAATGGTTAATCCGTTAACACACCTAAGATGATGACTTAATGGTTAATACCGTTAACATCCCTAGAGATGCTGATAATTGGATTAACCGTTAACACCCCTAGAAATGAATGACTAATGGTTTAACTCGTAACCACCCCTAGAGATGCATGACTAATGTTAACCGTTAACATCCTAGAGATGAGATAATGGTTAACCGTTAAATCTAGAGATGATGACTAATGGTTATACCGTTAACACCCCTAGAGATGAATGAACTAATGGTTTAACCGTTACACCCTAGAGATGATGACTAATGTTAACCGTTAACATCCCTAGAGATGAAATGACAATGGTTAACCGTTAACATCCCGAGAGATGATGAACTAATGGTTAACCGTTAACATCCTGAGAGATGATGATAATGGTTAACCGTTAACAACCCTAGAGCATGATGATAATGGTTAACCGTTAACATCCTAGAGATGAATGACCTAATGGTAACCGTAACACCCCTATGCGATGATGACTAATGGTTAACCGTTACCACCCCTAGAGAGCATGGACTATGGTTAAACCGTTAACCAATCCTAGAGATGATGACTAATGGTTTAACCGTTACACCCTAAGAGATGCTGACTAATGGTTAACCGTCTAACATCCCTTGAAGATGATGAATATGGTTAACCGTTAAACATCCCTAGAGATGTGACTAATGGTGTAACCGTTAACACCTAGAGATGATGACTAATGGTTAACCGTTAACATCCCTAGAGATGATGACTAATGGTTAACCGTTAACACCCCTAGAGATGATGAACTAATGTTAACGTTAACATCCCTAGAGATGACGACTAATGGTTAACCCGGTTAACACCCCTAGACTGATGATGACTGAATGGTTACCGTTAACAACCCTAGAGATGATGACTAATGGCTAACCGTTACCATCCCTAGAGATGATGACTAATGGTGTAACCGTTAACACCTAGAGATGATGACTTAATGGTAAAACGTTAACACCTCGCTGAGATGAATGACTATGTTTAACCGTTAACACCCCTAGAGAATAGACTAATGGTTAAACCGTTAACATCCTAGAGATGAGACTAATGTTACCCCGTTAACATCCCGAAAGATGACTGAAATGGTAACCGTTAACATCCTAGAGATGATGACTAATGGTTAACCGTTAACACCCTACAGATGAATGATAATGGTTAACCGTAACATCCCTAGAGATGATGACCTAATGTTAACCGTAACTCCCTGAGGATGATGACTAATGGTTAACCGTTAACACCTCCTAGAGATGATGACTATGGTTAAACCGTTAACACCCCCTATAGAGATGATGACTAATGGTTAATCCGTAACGACCCCTAGAGATGATGATAACTGGTTAACCGTTAACTCCTAGAGATGATGATACAGTTAACCGTTAACATCCCTAGAGATGATGACTAATGGTTAACCGTTAACAACCCTAGAGGATGATGACTAATGGTTAACCGTCTAACAGTCCATAGAGATGATGACTATATGGTTAACCGTTAACAACCCCTAGAGATGATGACTAATGGTTAACCGTTAACAACCCCTAGAGATGATGAACTAATGGTTAACCGTTAACATCTCCAGAGATGATACTAACTGGTTAACCGTTAACATCCCCTAAGATGATGACTAATGGTAAGCCGTTAACATCCCTGAGATGAATGACTAATGTTAACCGTTTAACATTCCCTAGAGGATGATGACTAATGGTTAACGTTAACACCCTAGAGATGATGACTAATGTTAACCGTTAACACCCTAGACGATGATGACTAATGGTTTTAAACCGTTAAGCACCCCTAGAGATGATGACTAATGTTAACCGTTTAACACCCTAACGAGATGATGACTAATGGTTAACGTTAACACCCTAGAGATGAATGACTAATGGTTAACCTTAACAACCCATAGAGATGATGACTAAGATTGAACCGTTAACATCCCTAGACATGAATGACTAACTGGTTAACCGTAACAACCCTAGAGATGATGACTAATGTAACCGTTAAAAC
>NW_019951505.1:3202-8909 GCF_002910315.2 Salvelinus sp. IW2-2015 | reverse complement strand
GTTAAGTCTTAATACGTACTTACTTAGGCCTATACTTTCAATACTTATATAGTCTCTGTATCAATCAATAATTAATTTGTTAATGTCATCGCACAGCATACGAGTCATTCATGATTTGAAATGCAATCAAGCATTTTGTTTTAAAATAAAATAAAGCCAGCTGAATAATTAGCTTAAACATAAATAAACCGTTTCCATTTCGGAAAGTTGCATTCACGAATGAATGCGACTGTTTTTCATCTTGCTGTAATAAAGGCTTAACAAACAAAACTTTACAAAAGACTCTCTGTTACGCTTGTAATTTAATTTAGTGTTTACTTTATTATATTGTGGATCTATACAGCACCTGTTTGGTATAAAAAAAAAAATAAAAGCACTTGGCACGCAGCGCTTGCTCTTTACCTTCTTTTTTTCTTGATCTCCAAGTACAATTTAATTCTAGTAACTCTGTAAGCAATTTATTCGACACATCTGACTTTCCTTTACCTCTGAGCAACAAGTAAACCATTCGCCCCGTTTCTAGAATATTTGCCACGTCTCTCATCCAACCAATTTATTGATTGATTTATGATATGCTATAGGTCAGACCGCTTTGTGCCCTATTCAGAGCTGGATTAGTTTTACTGGGGGAGGGTCGGGTAATGTACAGTTGAAGTCGAAGTTTTACATACACCTTAGCCAAATACATTTAAACTCAGTTTTTTCAGCAATTCCCTGACATTTAATCTAGTCAAAATTCCCTGTTTTAAAGTCCAGTTAGGATCGCATTTATTTTAAGAATGTGCAATGTCAGAATAATAGTAAAGAGAATGATTATTTAGCTTTTATTTCTTTCATCACATTCCCAGTGGGTGAGAAAGTTTACATACACTCAATAGTATTGGTAGCAATTGCCTTTAAATTGTTTAACTTGGGTCAACGTTTCGGTAGCCCTTCCACAAGCTTCCGCCGCAAAAAGTTGGGTGAATTTTGGCCCATTCCTCCTGACAGAGCCTGGTGTAACTGTTAGTCAGAGTTTGTCAAATTACTTGCTCCAACACTTTTTCAGTTCTGCCCACAAATTTTCTATAGGATTGAGGTTTCAGGGATTTGTGATGGCCAACTCAATACATTGACTTTTGTTGTCCTTAAGCCATTTTGCACAACTTTTGGAAGAATGCTTTGGGGTCATTGCAATTTGGGAAGACCATTTGCGACCAGCTTCAATCTTCCTGACTGATGTCTTGAGATGTTGTTTCAATATATCCACATAATTTCCCTACTCATGATTCATCTATTTTGTGAAGTGCACCAGACCTCTGCCACAAAGCACCCCACAACATGATGCTGCATCCCGTGCTACACGGTTGGGATGGTGTTCTTCGGCTTGAAAGCCTCCCCCTTTTTCCTCCGCTAAATAAACGATGGTCATTTATGGCCAACAGTTCTACTTTTGTTCATCAGACCAGAGGACATTTCTCCAATGTCGATCTTTGTTCTCGTGTGCAGTTGCAAGCCGTAAGTCTGGCTTTTTTTATGGCGGTTTTTGAGGCGTGGCTTCTTCCTTTGCTGTTAGCGGCCTTTTCAGGTTATGTCGCATATAGGACTCGTTTTACTGTGAATAATAGATGCTTTTTGTAGCATGTTTCCCAGCATCTTCACAAGGTCATTTGCTGTTGTTCTTGGGATTGATTTTGCATTTCGCCACCAAGGTAGTAATCTCTAGAGATCCTTCTGAGCGGTATGACGGCTGCGTGGTCCATGGTGTTTAATACTTGCGTACTATTGTTTTGAGGCAGATGAATGTGGTACCTCAGGCATTTGAAATTACTCCCAAGGATGAAGCAGACTTGTGGAGGTTCTACAATTCTTTTTCTGAGGTCTTGGCAGTTTTTTGGGATTTTTCCCATGATGTCAGCAAAGAGGCACTGAGTTTGAAGGTAGGAAAACTTGAAATCACATCATCCGGTACAGCCTCCATATTGACTCAAATGATGTCATTTCGCCTCTTTAGAAACTTCTAACAGCAATGACATAATTTTCTGGAATTTTCCAAGCTGTTTAAAGGCAAGCAGTCAACTTACGTGCATGTAAATTTCTGACCACTGGAATTGTGGATAGAGTGGAAATAATCTGTCTGTAAACAATTATTGGAAAACTGACTGTGTCATGCACAAAGTAGATTTGTCCTCACCGACTTGGCCAAAAACTATAGTTTGTTAACAAGAAATTTGTGGAGTGGTTGAAAAACGGTGTTAATGACTCCAACCTAAGTGCATGTAAACTTCCGACTTCAACTGTAATTATGTGCACGAGCACAAAAAACACAACCTTGTAATTTTAGTCCCGTCCGAATTCTACAATGCCAGGAATTTTTTAGCTGGCTTGTGTTTTTTGAGAGAATTGTCGGAGTTTGACAGCTTGTGCTTGTGGCTACATTAGCCTATCAACTTTCACAGTGAATGCTTTTGTTATATGTTTTTTGTGGTATGAATTGAATATTGCCACATGCATCAGTAAAAAATATTGAGGTCTATTTTAATGCAACCCTTGCTGTTTAATAGATCGGCATAGCAGCATACAACTGACTAAACGTTTGGAATGATTAATTAACTTTCTCATCCTTGCCTTAAAACACATCTCAATGCAATTGCAACGAAGCTGGGGGGCATTTTTAGGACGTACTGCGGACTATAAAATATCCTAATGATTATGATCAGATTCCTCATTCAAATATTATCGGGCGACACTATAAAAGATGGTTTTGGTTTATGGTTTAAGAAACTTTGAACCAAGCTGGAGTTATCAGTGGTGGCCTATCAGAAGCTTAGGTAACTGGGAAATTGTGACTACCGCCCTGTAGGCATCACTTCTGTCATCATGAAGTGCTTTGAGAAGACTAGTCAAGGACCATATCACCTCCATCCTATCCCTGACACCCTAGACGCACTCCAATTTGCCTTACCGCCCCAATAGGTCCGCAATCGCATCACACTGCACACTGCCCTAACCCAACTGGACAAGAGGGAATACCTATGTAGGAATGCTGTTCATCGATTACAGCTGCAGCATGTTAACACCAATAGTACCTCCAAACTCGTCATTAAGCTCGAGACCCAGGGTCTCGACCCACCCTGTGCACTGGTCCTGGACTTCCTGACGGGGCGCCCTCACCACCAGGTGGTGAGGCGTAGGTAACAACATCTCCGTCCACCCCGCTGATCCTCACACTGGGGCCACAAGGGTGCGTTTCAGCCCCTTCCTGTACTCCCTGTTCACCCACGACTGCGTGGCCCATGCATCGCTCCAACTCATCATTAAGTTTGCAAAAGGATGTGCTCTTAGGCCTACAGCTCAATGGTGGTTATACAAGGCTGCTATACTAAGCCTACTAATGATCATGGCATTACTTAGGATCATAATAAGAAGAAGAAAGAGATCAAGAAAAAGGAGCGTTATTATTATAAATATAATTTTTCMGACAATTTGGAACAGTGTAAACAACACTAAATAAATGATAAATAATACCAGTGAGGCTGTTCTAATGAAATAAAGTGTAAAGCCTTTATTACAGCAAAGCAAAGATTAAAAACAGCCAAATGATTTACTTGACATGTCATTGTGTGAGGCTTGGTACTCACYGAATCAGTAGGCTATTAATAACTCACTCAAACAGGCAACAGAAGCAGGGTCTGTCTTATTTCTGTAGAAATATTGCCAGGCACAATTAACAGTTTGGCTATTGATTATATACCTAATTAGGTTGGTGTTTCCTCTCTCCTCACTGTTCAATAAGGAAAGGGCTGATTTCTCATCTCCTCATTCTGCTGCTGCCTCCACTGCATTGTTCTCAACACCAATATTCTGGTTAACTTTGRTATTATGCACATAGCAAGTTGGTCTTGGAAAAGGCGCCAATTCAACAGCGCACTGATGTGGTTCTGAACCACGGACAGCGACCACTATCCAACGTGGGAGAAAGCTTATTTTTTATAAAATCATATTATATTATTAGTGTTGCACCATTGTTCTTATGTAATATAACCATATACAATTTCAGTAGCACATGTTTTAGAGTGATGGATTGTGCCAACCCCACAGCCTCCACAATGGATCAGTTCACTCAGACTGGCGCGAATCCGACATGTGTCTTGTACACCATGATATTATTATTATTATATTTTTTGCTACTGCTCAACTATAGAAATATCGGTCAACCAACAGCCCATTGACCCAATAATCGACCGGTCAACTAAATGGGGTCATCCCTAAACTTTATTGTCCGTGTACATGGAAAGTCATTTTGTGAGGTCAACATGCAAAATACACAAAATCAATACACTACAATTTWAAAAAATGCAATACAAAATGTCTGGAAAGTATAGAGTAAGTAGAGAAACACATACGTAGTAATGGCTCATGGTGTACAGGTTGTTCTCCAGATGACACTTCCCATCGTTGGGCAGAACGATGCCGCCCAGCTTGCCGTCTCCAGCAAAGTGGAAGCCAGCGTCAGTGGAGAACACCAGCAGACGTGTGACGTTCCTCCAGCCAATGGCATCCTGCAGGGGGAGGGGTAAAAACACATCCAATTAGAGCCCCCAAAAGAAAACAAATGCATCCAACTTTATCAGTGAATCCTAATTATTTGTTGTAATGCTTTGGACTGACTGGTATTTTCTCAATCATGAACCATTCTAGCCGATTATGAAGCTTTCTGTACTTCTGGGCTGGTATTTATAAAGTGTATTCGATAAGGAGTGCTGATCTTGGATCAGGTCCCCCCGTCCATGTAATCTTATTCATCATGGTCAAAAAGGCTAAATTGATCCTAGATCAGTACTCCTACTCTGAGATGCTTTATGATTACAGGCCCTGAAGTGAGACTATCCCACTATGGCCCAGGTCAGGTCACTCACCCCACAGACGGCCACCTGCATGATGGCATCGAATCCTCCCTCAGGGGAGTCCAGGTTTCCAGAGATCTGCTGCTTACTGACCAGGTTGTTGAACTCCTCCCCGTTCTCAGTCAGCTTCAGCACGTTCTTATACTGAAGGGCTGGGCAGGTGTCGTTGTGTTGGTGCAGGGGTTCAGCAGTCTGGCTGGGGTAGTGCTGATGTATGGCATCACCGTCTTCTCACAAAGGAGCCGAAACCTGGTCAGGAAACAGCCAATGTTGAAAGAACAACAAGATACTTCATTGATCCATGTCCTTGCAGTCCATTGAAATCTGTATTTATCTCTGATCCAACCCTTTACAAATACACAAACACAGGTTGGAACAGAGGATAGCACAGTGAAGTATCCAATGAGCGGTTTTACCTTCCTTCTTTCTGAATGACCTTACTTTGAACATTTTGAGTATGTAAGCTTAATGTCTTTTACCGATCTTGAAGTCTGAGGTGACCTCCTTCATCCTCGCATCAGGTCAGTCCCCAGATTCTTGACGTTCTCCAAATCGTCTTCATGGAGAAGGAGAGATCCATCAAGTAGTAGAGGTCGATGGGGTAGTCCTCTGCCCTCTTGAACTTCAACTTAACGGTCTGGGCCTCACCTTCATGTGAGAAAGGAATGGAACAGATTCAGAGAACATGAAGACTCTTCATCATTCAATATTTTACAAACATCAACAGGATTCTTCCTGAACCACTTGGATTCAGAATTGACTGCATGTGAATGGTAAGTTCAAGAAAGATTGCATATTCTAATTATGCCCTGTTTAGATAA
>NW_019951505.1:0-1272 GCF_002910315.2 Salvelinus sp. IW2-2015 | reverse complement strand
AGTTAGTAGTAGAGTTAGTATAGTTAGTAGTAGAGATAGTATAGTTAGTAGTATAGTTAATATAGTTAGTAGAGTTAGTAGTAGAGTTAGTAGAGTTGGTATAGTTAGTCTAGTTGGTAGAGTTAGTAGTAGAGTTAGTAGTAGAGGTAGTATAGTTAGTAGTAGAGTTAGTATATTTAGTATATTTAGTAGTATAGGTTAGTAGAGTTAGTAGTAGAGTTAGTATAGTTAGTAGTAGAGTTAGTATAGTTAGTATCGTTAGTAGTAGAGTTAGTATAGTTAGTAGTAGAGTTAGTATAGTTAGTAGTAGAGTTAGTAGTAGTTAGTTGTAGAGTTAGTTGTAGAGTTAGTATATTTAGTAGTAGAGTTAGTAGTAGAGTTAGTAGTAGAGTTAGTATAGTTAGTAGTAGAGTTAGTAGTAGAGTTAGTAGTAGAGTTAGTAGCAGTTAGTAGAGTTAGTAGTAGAGTTAGTAGTAGAGTTAGTAGAGTTAGTAGTAGAGTTAGTAGTAGAGTTAGTAGTATAGTTAGTAGTAGAGTTAGTAGTATAGTTAGTAGTAGAGTTAGTAGAAGAGTTAGTAGAATTAGTAGTAGAGTTAGTAGAGTTAGTAGTATAGTTAGTAGTTGAGTTAGTATAGTTAGTATAGTTAGTAGTAGAGTTAGTAGAGTTAGTAGTAGAGATAGTTAGTAGAGTTAGTAGTATAGTTAGTATAGTTAGTAGTAGAGTTAGTAGTAGAGTTAGTATAGTTAGTAGTAGAGTTAGTAGTAGAGTTAGTATAGTTAGTAGCAGTTAGTAGAGTTAGTAGTAGAGTTAGTAGTAGAGTTAGTAGTAGAGTTAGTAGTAGAGTTAGTAGTAGAGTTAGTAGTAGAGTTAGTAGAAGAGTTAGTAGAAGAGTTAGTAGTAGAGTTAGTAGTAGAGTTAGTAGTAGAGTTAGTAGTAGAGTTAGTAGTAGAGTTAGTAGTTGAGTTAGTAGTTGAGTTAGTAGTTGAGTTAGTAGTATAGTTAGTAGTAGAGTTAGTAGTAGAGATAGTTAGTAGAGTTAGTAGTATAGTTAGTATAGTTAGTAGTAGAGTTAGTAGTATAGTTAGTATCGTTAGTAGTAGAGTTAGTAGTAGAGTTAGTAGAGTTAGTAGTAGAGTTAGTAGAGTTAGTAGAGTTAGTAGAGTTAGTATAGTTAGTATAGTTGTTAGTAGAGTTAGTATAGTTGTTAGTAGAGTTAGTAGTAGAGTTAGTAGAGTTAGTTCCAGTCACCTTGATCTCTGCCTCAGAGTAGT
>NW_019951504.1:0-5709 GCF_002910315.2 Salvelinus sp. IW2-2015 | reverse complement strand
TCTTAGGGCTGATCTAGGAACAGCTTTCCCTTTCGCCAAACCTTATGTCAACCAACAGGGTCGGAATGACAAAATTGATCTTGGATCAGTGTTTAAGGAAGATGTCCTCTTTCTCCCTAACAGCTTATCGCTTTGTGACACCACCTTCCTGTTCCTGTAACATTGACCTCAGCCCTGTTGGTTAATGTTAAACCACTAACTTACCTTTTTCATCATAGTTTGTAATCTTTAAGCCCAACGCTAACCTAAAGAGCTGTGCGTGGGTGTTTTGGCGTTTCCACAAGACCGTAAATCAAATTGAATGACTGTTGGTTGGATGCTTGGGATACATAAACCCTACAGTCAGTAAAGTTGAATTAGGCAGAGGAATTTGAGGGATTTGAAGTGAGGTAGTAAAGTAAAATCTAAACGTTGTGTGTGAGTGTTTTAGTAATTCATTCATGGTTTTCATGGAGGACTCCACCATGCATTAGTTTGAGTGGAGTAGAGTGAGGGAGGGAAAAGGAGGGGGCCCTCTGAGGGGGAATCTGAAGGACAAACAAAGGCATTTAGAGAAAACACAAATACAGGGAACAGGCCTCAGTAGTAGTTTGTCCTTCCTGGTGGACCTGTGTTCAAGTAGTATTTGTTTTCTTAAATACTTGAGCTGTTTTTAACTGAGCTTGCCTGGCCCAAATTAACCAATCAAACCGATCCAAAAGTGTCACCTGTCAGACACTCTAGACAGGCTRAAACWAAACACTTCAAGTATTTGAGAGAAAACACATACTATTTGAACCCAGATCTGCTTCCTGGTAGCCTGGCTTCTCTCCAAATTRATCACAGGACCAATGAACTGTCCAAAGACTGTGTACCGCAACAYCTGTACCTGTATTAGTAACAGAACAAGATTTKACTTCTTGTTCATTCGTCCAAGTCTCCCTACTCCTTAGACATTTTGTTTGATATTCTGTAAACCTTTTGCCAAATATGAGATTGTTGAATTAGTCATTTTATTGAATTGACCACTTGCACGTCCGAAACCACMYATTTAAATCACAGTGATACAACGTTTAGATTTGCACTCATGGGTACACAGMATTATAACCTTAATAACAGATGTTAAAARGCTCCCATCCTCCCGTCCTCCTCGTCCCATTCTCAGTCCTCYMGGCCGGAACACAACCTGAGCCACGGTTACCATGGGAGTGACCGACGGTAGTCTTCTTCTCTCAGGGGAAGGAGGGAAGAAGCTCACCTCTCTTAGTAGGGACTGGAATGAAATAGTATTTTAAAGGGGAAGGGGGGGGTGATTTCACTTCTCTGGATGGGTGAGAGGCTGGAAGGAGGGAAGGGGGAGGCTCACCTCTCTCTGTAGGGGACTGACTGCACTGGCTGCTGGGAGGAAGTGTCTGACAGCACGTAGCTCCTGGGTCACTCTGTGGAATGCCACAGACACCCAAGGGCTAAGTAAGCCAAGGGCAAGGCAAGGGAGGAGGGAAGGAGGGTGGGAGAGTGGGGGGGGGGGGGGGGGGGGGGGGGGGTGAGCGGAGAGGGTAGAAAACGAGGGAGAGAGAGAGAGAGAAAGATGATGTGAGGGGAAAGGGGAAACAGAAAGAGAGTAGGAAAAAAGGAAGCAGCCAGGTCTGGGAGGCTTCTCTCTTCTCTCTCTCTCTCTCTCTCTCTCTCTCTCTCTCTCTCTTCTCTCTCTCTCTCTCTCCTCTCTCTTCTCTCTCTCCCTCTTTCTCTGGAGGGCTGAGAACAAATCGTTTTGACAGTCACCAGAATTTTTTTCTCCTGCCAACTCTTAAACAACTGCAGCCAAATGTATCTCCTCCCTCCCTCCTCCTCCTCCTCCCTCTCTCCCCCCTCCTTCTCTCCCTCCTTTAGTCTCTAACCTTATGTGAAGAAATAGGGGAGCAGTCTACACAAATATTTTATTTGGGATCTCACTGGGAGTCTCCTCAGGAGGACTGGTCTATATATTCAATTAACATTTTATTGCAGTGGGCTAAATCAGGGTCACACAGAGTGATTCTTGGTGTTCATAAACAAATCTACTTTGAAACAAAAGTATACACCTCACACACATGGTCATGGGCTTTAAAAAAATGATGGCACCTGTACCAGTTTGCATCCCAATATTACACTTTATATACATCACAGAAGACTGAAATACAGCAGAACCGTTTGACATAGGAACACCGGATTTTCTGAATGGTTTTTAAATAATGTTTATTAATTAGGAAATTAGGAAAAATATGAATAACATTCCACCCATGAGGCCACTAGGGGGCGATTTGGTCATCTGACTGCAAGAAAGGGGTACGATTTGAGGGCTGAGATTTGGCTGGAGATTCAGTAATGACTCGTGAGAATACCCTGAGCTAAATTCTCGAAACKGCTCTCACATGACACAGATAAGCCTGGCCTGGAAGAGCCTTGGTGACCCTGTCTGGCTGGGTATTGACTGGGGCTGCCCTCATTTACCCCCTTCACCCTGGTAGGGCTCCATGCTCCACTCTGCGAATCMCTGCAGATTTGGTTATGGCTAACGAGAATACCCTGAGTTAAATACTCCGAACACTCAGTAGCTCTCACATTGCAGAGATAAGCCTGGCTTATCTGTCTGACTGGCTCTTGACTGGGGCTGCCATCATTTACCTCCTTCACCCTCAATGGGCTCCAGTTTCACCCTCTTAGTCTCTACTCCCAGGAGTAGGAAGAAGTTACCCACTGACCCTCCAACCACTGATCCAAGTTCAGATATTATTCAACCCCCTAATTGTTATGGTTAGGATCAGAGGTTAAACTGATCCTAGATCTGTTGTTAACAGCAACTTGAATTTCTACCTCCGCCTGTTGATTCCCAGTCAGACAGACCAGCCAAACTGCCCTCTGACCTCTCTGTAACCCTGCTCACACAGGAAGCTACAGCCAGGGGGAAGGTGTTGTGAGGAGTTCGGTGAATCCCAAACCACACCCTCGCCCCTACCAACTCGCTCGGAGGGCCCTCCGTTGTCACGTGTTACTGACGAAACTCAGAGRGTGACTTCCAGAGAGKGGTGTGGGGATCAATAAACCCATCAACTTAACCAATTCCCCCTGTCGTTTTACAAGATATAAACTTCCGTAACAGTTMAACATTTCATTTGGGAGGTGKTTCATATTTTACATGTGTCAAGTCTCGAAATCAGACATAAACAAATGCAGGTAGCATACAGTTAGACACGTCTCTCCATTCTTTTGTATTAAATTGTGCAACTCCAAAAATATCGTGGTGCATGTCGAGATAGCTCTTGGCTCTAAAGCCTGCAGCCTTGCTGGCTTGGCCGAAGTGGCTATWGGAGGATCTAATAATTAGCCCCTACATCCTCTATGATTCTCAATCCCTCTGCTTTGGGGCACTTGTGCATGGAGGACCGAGGGGTGAGGGGAAGGGAGTGATTTGGGATTCAGCCGTTGTGTTTCTGAGTCACAGTGGGTAGTCAGGAAATGGCTGCTAGCCCCTCTGAACACCAGCTCCAGTGTCAACCCAGCATCCCCCGTCCTCCCCTGACCACCCAGGTTTAGGTTTAAACAAGAGCCTTATAGGACCACCATCCTAACCTAACAAGTCCCTTACCCAGTGAAATGTTCTGTCTCTCGCTCCCCCTCTCCCTCTCTCTCATTAACTCACCTTCCCTCTCTCCATCTCTCTCTCTCTCTTAAATTAGTTGATGAAATGAAAACAGTATAAAAAAACAGATGGACAGTGTGGTCATCTATTTTCAAATGTTTTACTTATTAAAAGTTATTAACCTCTTAWAACCCACTAGAGCCACACAGTGTTCTGAGTACYTCTCCATCATGTCCATTCCCATGTAAACCTTAAGGGTTGGGGAGGTGAGGAGCTCAATGGACAGGCTCAACCCAATGAAAACCAATGAGAACCACATGTAAAAGAACACGTGCAAAACTGAACTGACGTTCTGAACTCCCCTGGTTACGTCCCAAATGAAACCCTATCACCTATACAGTGACTTTGGTCAAAAGTAGTGCGCTATATAGGGAATAAGGTTCAATTTTGGAGGTAACCAATGACTCATCCCTCTATGGCTGTCTAGGGCTTAATCAGTGGTCCTGCTCTTATGACATGTCACACTTATTATCATCCATATACAGATGATGCAATGCTAAGTTTTTATATAAAGTATGTCAAAATATATCATAAACATAAAGCCCAAAACTCATCTAAAGTCCTTCACCCAATAAATAACTTTTGCTCCCATGGATTTGAGGTCTATATTCTCATTCCTGCTTCGATAATGCAGTCATAACTTTACTTCAGGAGAAGCAACATAATTCCAGCTACTTTCACACAATCCTGCGGCAACTCATTTTGATTTAGAATTAGGGCTAGGCGTCCCGCTAGCGGGACAACTTCCGGTGATACTGGAGAGCATGCAATTCAAATAAATAATCCCAAAAATTATGGATATTAAACATTTAGGTACATATAAGTGTCTTATATCGGTTGAAAGCTTAAATTCTTGTTAATCTAACTGCACTGTCCGATTTACAGTAGCTACTACAGTGAAAGCATGCCATGCGACTGTTTGAGGATGGCGCCCCACATCAAAATATTTTCCACCGGCACAGGTTTCATATATTCACAAATAGCGATTAAATATTCACTTACTTTTTGAAAATCTTCTTCTGATTTGTCATCCAAAGGGTCCCAGCTATAACATGTAGTGTCGTTTTGTTAGATAAAATTCTTCTTTATATCCCAAAAAGTCTGTTTAGTTGGCACCATCGATTTGAGTAATCCCTGTTCACCATGCAGAGAAAGGAATCCGAAAATCTACCCCTAAACTTTGTTTCAACAAGTCAAAATACGTTTCTATCTACTCCTCAGATACCCGAAAATGTAATCAAACTATAATCTTTCTTACGGAAAGAAGTATGTTCAATAGGAAACCGATTTTAGCAGGTGCGTCCTGTCTTCATGTTGCTCGCAAACACGAATTTCCAAGACTGTGTCCATGTACTAAAACTGATATTTCTTATTCGTTTTGGAAGTTACAAGCCGGAAAACTTAAAAATAGACGGCTGACACCCTCTGGGAGCCATAGGAATTGCATGCAGGGAGCTAGTTGTCAGTATACCCTTATACATGCTCATTGTAAGAGCATCATCTCTCTACGAAACATAATTCTGGTTGGTTTTTCTTTGGATTTGGATTTTCTCCTACCATATCTATTGTGTTATATTCTCCTACATTATCTTAACATTTCTAGAAACTTCAAAGTGTATTCTTTCCAATGGTACCGATTATATACATATCCTGACTTCAGGGCCTGAGCAACAGGCAGTTTACTTTGGGCACGTCATTCAGGCGGAAATTGAGAAAAAAGGGGCAGCCTAGCCCTAAGAATTTTTACTTTTTTATTTTACCCCCCTTTTTCGTGGTATCCAATTGGTAGTAGTTACTGTCTTGTCTTATCGCTGCAACTCCCGTACGGACTCAGGAGAGGCAAAGGTCGAGAGTCATGCGTCCTCCGAAACACAACCCAACCAAGCTGCACTGCTTCTTGACACAATGCACATCCAACCCAGAAGCCAGCCGCACCTATGTGTCAGAGGAAACACTGTACACCTAGCGACCTGGTCAGCATGCACTGTGCCCAGCCCGCCACTGGAGTCACTAGTGCACGATGAGACAAGGATATCCCTGCCAGCCAAACC
>NW_019951503.1:2759-8469 GCF_002910315.2 Salvelinus sp. IW2-2015 | reverse complement strand
ACAGTACAGTAGTAACCACTCTTGACCTGATAACTACAGTACAGTAGTAACCACTCTTGACCTGATAACTACAGTACAGTAGTAACCACTCTTGTGTGATAGTTGTTGTTGTTCATACTAACCCAACAATGCTTGTAAGGTATTGTTAACTTTCAAGCAAATCAACTCATATGTCTTTCTGTTATGACTCAACCTTTTACACGATAAATAATTCACCTCATGTGGCAACGTTCCTAAACACCTCACAAAGCACAGAAGAAGAACAACAACATACTGAGGTCTGCATATGAAAGATTCTAATCTCTAAGCGTTTACTGTCCACTTCTTAAACAAATCCTATTTCTATATCAAATGTCTTCCTCCAGAACCTCAGTCCTTCATGGATAAACACTGCATCATACCTCACATCCTCCTAGCTCATATAACCAGCTGCCATTCAGAGAGGTCTATAGCATGGGACTAATCTCAATGGTCTGCCACTAGGAAACAGAGCCACCTGACGTGACCCCCATTCAAACAGGCCCCACGTCTCCATCACTTCCGTTTCCTCATCTATATCTCCTCATCCCGATACATTGACATGGACCACACACACGCTCTTCTCCACCACGTTCAGCTCTGTCCCTAGGGAGGCCATGACCTGCTCTGCCGCCACTGCCTGCCCACTGCCCAGCAGAATGACAGCTCTAGTCCCAGAGCTATGCTGTTCTCTCTGCCCTATTTTGGCTGTAGGCTACTTGATGTACACCATTACAAATCTGCAAGGCTCCCTAAAGACCCACATGGCATCCAGAGTACAGAGTACAGACATCAGTCAGCCAGTCAGAACCAGTCTGATGTCATTATCTCACTGTTAGAAGACGGTATACTATATCTTTCAGAGGGGGATATGGAAGCAGGAAATACATTACAGTGACTGTTTGAAATCAAATCTAATTGTCACGACTTCCGCCGAAGTTGACTCCCCTGCCTGTTCGGGCGGTGCTCGGCGGTCGTCGTCACCGTCCTACTAGCCGCCACCGATCCCTTTTTCGTTTGTCTGKTTGTTTTGTCTTATTAGTTGCACCTGTTTTTGTTTCGTAATGAGCTTCCCTATAATTAGGAGTAAGACCCGCCCTTGTTTTGTGCGGGATTGTTTTTTTGTTACGTGTGTGTATTTTGGGTGTTTGGCAAGTGTTTCTCTACGCCCTGGATGTTCGGGCTTATTCAGTTCTTGTGGAGAATAAATATAAAGTATATTTTTTTCCCAAGCGKCTCTCTCTCTCTGCGTCTGGTTCTTTCGCCAACCTAGTCCCGCGTGACACTAATTTTATTTGTCACATGCGCCGAATACAAYAGGCCTTACAGTGAAATGCTTACTTACAAGCCCTTAATCACCTTGCCATAACGCAAAAGTGGCTCGGGAAAAAAACATCGATATTTTGGGTCCATGGCCAGGAAACTCCCCAGACCTTAATCCCATTGAGAACCTGTGGTCAATCCTCAAGAGGCAGGTGGACAAACAAAAACCCACAAATTCTGACAAACTCCAAGCATTGATTATGCAAGAATGGGCTGCCATCAGTCAGGATGTGGCCCAGAAGTTAATTGACAGCATGCCAGGGCGGATTGCAGAGGTCTTGAAAAAGAAGGGTCAACACTGCAAATATTTACTCTTTGCATCAACTTCATGTAATTGTCAATAAAAGCCTTTGACACTTATGAAATGCTTGTAATTATACTTTAGTATTCCATAGTAACATCTGACAAAAATATGTAAAGACACTGAGGCAGCAAACTTTCCACAAAGTCATTCTCAAAACTTTTGGCCACAACTGTACGGGGGTACCGGTACAGAGTCAATGTGATTTGATTATTAAAATGGAAAAGCTGAAGGCAGGAACAGTTTATGGGTCGTTTCAACACAGAAGAAAATAGTAAATATCGGTAGAGGCTTGGCTGACTTAAATATTAGGTTTCTATTCTGAACAGACAAGAGATTAGACAGAGCCAAGTCATGGCTGGTTCACATAATGCTAGTCATAAGAATTACCTCTGAACCCTGTGATTGGTCGACATCTCTGTCGATGTGACCTTTCTCAGTGAAACATCTATGGTACGCATTATATGGTTGTTAGATTCTCGTTAATTACTCATTGGTCACACAAGACCTGTGTGGTTGGGTGTCAGGTGATGCCACTGCGACTGACAGGCAGTAGTAGCTCCCTGTAGAAATTCTAACATGAAAATCTCCCATCAAAGAAGACATAAGTATCCAAACCACCATGATATGCTGTTGTGATGATGAGCAAACCAAGATCACTTTTAAATATCCATTTCCCGATTTGTGAAGGAACTGTCTCCTCATGATATGAAAGAATGGTGGCRCAGCGGTCTAAGCAACTGCATCTCAGTTCAATAGGTGTCACTACAGTCCTTGGTTCGAATCACCTCCGGCCGTGATTGGGAGTCCCATAGGGTGGTGCACAATTGGTCCAGCATCGTCCGGGTTTGGCTGGGGTAGGCCGTCATTGTAAATAAGAATTTGTTCTTAACTGACTTGCCTGGTTAAATTAAAAAAACATGTTTTTTGACTAAAATGCTAATGCATATTTGCATATAAAAACAAGAATCTCATGGAGCATAAGAGCCAGTGTGAGAATGATCCATTAGAGTGCATTACACAGTTTTTAGAAAGTATTCACCATAAGCAAATATGCAAATATGGCGCTGGAATGCAAATGAGGGGGAATGACTGCACAATTTCAACTCATAAGCATATCTGCACAGTCTCATGTGACGTTAGTTAAACCTTAAACCCAACATAAACCAACACAATAAAAATAAAAATCTAATACATTTTGGGATTCAGAGTTTTACAGCATCTATGAGCAGTAAGGTTTAATCCCTTACACTGTGAGATGTAACAGAGTGTGAGCATTTCATCTCCAGAAAAGCAGAGCTGTCACACCGCATCACACAATCAGCTTGGCCAATGTGTTTTTCACGCCCGTTTTCCTTTCCACTGCATTTCAGCATCTGGCCATCCGGCTGCTGGCTGACTAACAAATCAGAGAGAGCCTGATTGCTGTTTTCAAAATGAGAGAAAAAATGGATCTGCTCGTAGTAATGTTTTTTATTTGAATGAAATAAAGCCATTGAAAGATATCCACACGATTGATGTGTTGTGTGTGATTCAGGCGCCCTTTTGATCTAGCGAGTCCATGGATCTAAGTTGTATACTGTAGATCGCACCAGCAAAAAGAAAAACTGGTTTCTCTGTCTGCCCCCCCCCCCCTCTCATGACTATAACTAATGAATGTGGATGGTGCTTTGGGGGCTTGCAGTCTTATTAATGTGCTCGGCTGTGCTCTCGTCAGGTTACGGTGAAAGGTTCAATTGCTCTGGCGAGGCCCCCACCTCAGTAAACAGTGGGGCTAAAGAGGTTTGTTTATTTGGCACACCTTGGTTTGACCTCTGGAGCTGCGGGACCTGCCTTGTGATTACCTCAGTGTTGGCCCTGCCCTCAGAGACCAGTGGCTGGCAACTAGTCCACTTCCCAGGGCTGTCGAGTGGCTGTGTGGTCTGGCCATCTCTTCAAAATCAATCACGCTCACTCCGCATAGTGGAGCACCCATCTCTATGGAAACAAACGTGGCTTGTGGCCATACTACAGGCGCTTGGATACTAGTAGATTTTTGGAAGACTAATAATGTACTCAAGTGAGTTTATCATGAGAACAATTGAAACTTTAGGTCTTTTCCCAATCTCTAGTAGCCTGGAGTTTAATTTCACTGTGTTGCTGTTCCAGTGTTGTTGTTTTGTCTAATGCAGAGACGTCTCTCCAGTCGGCTGTCGTTATGACCTCATTATTTCAATGTGATGTCACAGTTTCTACCTTTTCGCCTTGGGGAGCACTCACTCTCTCCCCATCACTAAAATCACTCTGAACTTCACAACGGTTCTCCTAAAGCTGCAAATGTCTGTTGTTGTTTTGTTATATTGGCTTTTTGTTCGAAGCCAAAAAAAACTCCAAATCAATACGTGACCCCAGAGCACCGTACATTCCTATCTACATCAGCCTCTCCTCATTTCAGTGTCGCACAACTAATAAGTTTCCATTAATTATTTACAGTGAGATCTGTTGGAGTGAAGAGCTGATCAATATGACTGCTTTTACAGTAGGCTACATTATCCTAGCACCTGACCATTGTAAACAACCTCACCTCTTCACTGTGATAGCTGATAGCTGGTAGCAATGTGTTGTGGTGAGCTTTCTGGCCCAAAATGTCTGCCTGACATCGACTAGTTGGAAGCTACTAAAGCTATACAATGTCAAGTGCTTTGAGGACCTAGTGGAAGAGATACGTTAAGCCATGTAAATCAAATCCACCATACTGTATAGGAAATATTTTACATTAAGTATAACATGTTGTTACATAGTAGGTGCTTTGCATTTACCCCTAGTTGAACAGTTTACGTTATTGCACATATTATGTTATTACACAATTTGCTGACAGTAATTACACACCATCATTATGATGAGGATGTGTTCGACGTGCCCATAGAGATGCATACAGTGTCTACTGTAATTGTGTTGACATACCTATGTGACTTCTGTGTGACGAAGCGAGGGTCAGCTGTCCCCAGAGAGACACCAGACAGACGGCCAACAGCAGCACCCTTCTGCACACGCTCCGTAGGTCTCTCTCCCGCATTCTGACAAGACAGGGTGGGGAAAACTTGGTCAGTCACATATCAGTCATTAGGGCATTTTTGGGGTGTCATGCAGGAGTGGCGTAGCGACAACACTCAATATACAGCACTACAGTACAACTCCAATAACATGATGCAATCTCTATTGCACTCCACACATTTCACTGTAAGGTCTACTACACCTGTTGTATTCGGCGCATGTGACACATTTGATTTAGGTTCCATGTCAGCTCTGCCCTGCACAGAGACAGCAACACAACATCACAATGGAGAAAGCAACTGGCTTTGTGCGTTGGACCCCTTATGAGCACTAGTGATCAGCATCATCTGTCCCATCCTGCTGATACAGTACAATGTGGCTTCCTTCCCACAAACCAGAATAACAGATTCAGGATCTTAATTTGATTACCCTGTTGCTGGATAACTTTTTGGCAATGCAGGAAATTAAAAACTTGTAGTGTATTTGAGGTTTCAAAAAGCTTCTGAACTTTGTAATTTCCACTTAGAAATTTCAGACTTGATTTTCCCTTATGAAAAAAATATCAACCCTTACAAAAATGCAGTGCTTTCCTTCCACCACTGTGAATTCCAGTTTACTGTTTGATCGACTGCAAGGATTCGTGTTTCGCATAGCTTTCTTCACAGAGATGAACACACCCATATTGATTCAGTGTGAACTGACTTAGGTAAATAAAGTGTTAGTATTCACGTGTAAACATACAGAAGAAAGGTGCTTTTCATTTCTCCTAAAATTGTGTGTTGTATTATCTTACCAAAACATAGCTACAGGAACGCTGCAACAACCACAAACCCACCACAACCTCCAGTATTGTACTTCTCTATAGTCCAAGAAGATCTACAAATAGAACGTCTGACTGTCCCTTATTCCCCCGTTTCCCTCTTTATAAATGTCCCTTTTTCCCCCGTTTCCCTCTTTATAAATGACGCTTGACTGTCCCTTTTCCCCCCGTTTCCCTCTTTATAAATGACTTCAGACTGTCACTTATTCCCCCGT
>NW_019951503.1:0-2365 GCF_002910315.2 Salvelinus sp. IW2-2015 | reverse complement strand
TATAAATGACGCCTGACTGTCCCTTTTTCCCCCGTTTCCCTCTTTATAAATGACGCTTGACTGTCCCTTTTCCCCCCGTTTCCCTCTTTATAAATTACACTTCAGACTGTCACTTATTCCCCCGTTTCCCTCTTTATAAATGACGTCTGTCTTTCACTCATTCCCTTGTTTCCTCTCCCCCTCCTCCCCCTCCTCTCCCTAGAACCGGGAGGGAGGTTACTAGGTAATAGTGTTTGGGTGGTCTGTCTTGGCTAGCATTTCCCAGCTCACTAATCTTCATGTAGTGTTCAGGGTCTGTTGTCCAGTAATACAGTGTGGCTGTGTAAGAGGTCCTGGGAGAGGACTACAAACAAAGCAATCAGAGGCTCATCTTATTGCCAACAGAGCATGCTCCTCTCACAGGAAAAAACAGTCACAAATCACAGGGATCCTTTCAACGCCTTGCCAGTGTATCCACTTGAATTAGTGAAAAGATTGTTTTCATGCAAAGAGCTTAACTCTTGCTTATTTGGCAGTGGCTGGTGAAGGGAGTAGAGAGGGAGACATCTACAGTTATAGAGCTGGGTGGCATCTAATCGGAGGTTCTATCTACTGTAGCCTATGTAGAGGAGGCTTCTTTGATGGCTTCTGTCAAGTACAACCAGACCTGGATTCGGATAGTATTTTTTCCCCTTTCTTTGAGCGTTTCATTCAGCCAGCCTTGAGTGCCAGATGGGTGGTTTTTGTACCATTTTGAGGCAATTCCATTTTGACACCTGGTTCTATTGCGCTGCCAGGTAAGCTGAATTAAGCACAGCAAGAATGTGAAATAAAACAAATACTATTTGAACCCAATTCTGTTCACAACCATCTACCTAACCAGACCAGACCAGGCCACTGTGTTCAGGTGGCTGAAGGGACTTGGAAAACAGGACAAGTATCCCCCCTGATAGAGATGATGATGGGACCAGGTGGCGTATCAGAACGGTTGGGAGAGGAATGGAAAACCAGCTGAACAGGTGAAAATATCGCTTGGTGACTACTGGTCCTAGACCTTTATGTGCTTTATTCAGCCAACTCTGACTATTGTTGTCAAACCATGCATATATCGCATGACAACGATTGTCAGACGAGTTGGCTCAACTCCCTGCATGTGGCATGCATGGCTCAGGCACATACAGGTCTGGGACATGACACCACCAGGTTAGTTGAGGGAGGCTGAAGGATGGTCTTTCTGCATACATGCCATACATACTGTATACAGACTGTAAAATACACGTCTCCTTCTCAAAACCCATTGGAGGAGAAGGTCAGAGGCGAGGGACCTCTGGCTTTCTCATCCAATGGGTTTTTGAGAAGGAAACGAGGAGAGAAGACATGAGGAGTATGCAATTGAGATTTTCCCACAGTACATCTCCAAAGCTTAAAGATGCAGTATTTCCTGGTTAATGACAGAGATGAGTCGTTGGGACCAATCGGGCAGCTGGGTGGACAAAGCTGACGTGTCGTGGTTGGAGGGCAAAACAAAGCGGTGTTGTTGTTGTTGAGGCTTGTTGTTTCTGTGTGATGCAGCTGGCTGTGTGCCACTTGTCATGCCCCCGAGCCAAGCCAAGCCATGACTACTCTCTCGCAACAGAACCTAGATAAACATGCATCCTTCTAATGAATTAGATAGAGAACATCTGGGAATAATAAATAGCATATCAAACCGTCTTCATTGAAATATATTTATAAGGGTCGATCATTAAATGTTTTCTGGTTATGAAATTAATCACATTGCACAGAAATCAGACATTCACAAATGAATCCCCCCCAATGTGTTGTGCCCACCAAAGGCAATACATTATGTATAGCAGCTCTCAATTCCTAAAAATTAAACCACAACATGGAATTTCAATACATTTCTCATATGATATATTGTAAATAAAAGCATACTGTACAGTGATTTGACCAAACCTACATACAGTATCAACATTGAAGCACCTTATCAAGTTTGTTTTGAAGGAAAGTTAAAAGGCAAACAAATTAAATACAAAGTGAAATGCTACTTTAACCGTGGTAAGAAGAATTCTCCCAACAAACACTACAACATATTGGACAGAGTGAGTCAGCAATGCAGGCTTGGGCTGCACTCTGCACCTGATTTTCTAGGAGAGTGGTATGGTTTCAGATGAGTGGCTCAGCTGGCTTATTTTCTCTAATTAGTCCCTTTGGAATTCTTCCCTACATGTGGGAAGATGCCTGACATATTTATTTTTGTTCCTGCTTCTAAACTCCCTCTCATTCCTCCACTAAGGGATGTACTGTAGCCAAACTGTGGAGATGTTCAGGATGGAACAGGATATACTGTAGCCAAACTGTAGAGATGTTCAGGATGGAACAGGAT
>NW_019951502.1:0-5711 GCF_002910315.2 Salvelinus sp. IW2-2015 | reverse complement strand
GCCACTTTAATAAATGGATCACTAGTCACTTTATACAATGCACTCTAAATAATGACACTTTAATAATGTTTACATATTATTTAATAATGTTTACATATACATACACATATATATCATTTATKTCACATGTATATACTGTATTTTATACCATCTATTGCACCTTGCCTATGCCGCTCGGCCATCGCTCATCCATATACTTACATGTACATATTCTCATTCACCCCTTTAGATTGGTGTGTATTCGGTAGTTGTTAGATTACTTGTTAGATATTACTGCACTGTCGGAACTAGAAGCACAAGCATTTCGCTACACTCGCATTAATATCTGCTAACCATGTGTATGTGATGAATAAAATGTGATTTGATTAGATTTTACTGTATATAGTTGATATATTGTGATAATCGACAAGCAGTGTTGTCGGGCAAAAATAGAATAACCACATTCATGCCATTATCTTCTTGTTGTCATGTATGTACTGAATAATTCAGACCCCATCACCCCAACACTAATGACTGCAACATATCTTAGATCCCAATTCCCATACCTAGCAACAGTGCCATGATTACCGGCCACATCAGCATACATTAAAAAATCTCTTCATATATCATTATATTAAAGCACACAGATGGCTGTCCACAGAGAAAGAGAAAGAGAGCGCATTCCTCCCCTCCAGCTAACTCCATCAGGGTAAACATCCTGGGTCAGAGGAGCATCCTTTTCCCTCTCTCTCTGTGAGCCACTCCTGCTTCAGGACCAATCTGCTCCCAGGGGCAACCTGAGACCAGTGGTGGAAAAAGTACCCAATTGTCATACTTGAGTAAAAGTAAAGATAAAAAATGACTCAAGTGAAAGTCAGCCGGTAAAACACTACTTGAGTAAAAGTCTAAAAGTATTTGGTTCTAAATATACTTAAGTATCAAAAGTAAATGTAACTTATAAAATGTACTTAAGTATCAAAAGTAAAAGTATAAATCATTTAAAATTCCTTATATTAAGCAAATCAGACGGCACAATTTTCTTGTTTTTTTAATTTACGGAGAGCGAGAGGTACACTCCAACACTCAGACATCATTTACAAACAAAGCGTTTGTGTTGAGTGAATCTGACAGATCAGGTAGCAGGGAAGACCAGGGATGTTCTCTTGATAAGTGTGTGAATTTGACTATTTTTCTGTCCTGCTAAATGTAGTAAGGTAGTGAAGTACAAGTAAAAGTTGTCAAAAATATAAATAGTAAAGTACAGATACAAAAAAAAAACTTGTAGTACTTATTAAGTATTTTTACTTAAGTACTTTACACCACTGCCCCCCCCACCCACACCACCTCCCATCGTCCCTTTACATCACTGGGTGTCATTACTATATACAACAGCAGAGCCATGTTAACTAGAGGAACAGGCTAGCTAGGAGAATCCCCTCAGCCTTTAACAATTGATCTATTTTTTCCCCCCATCAGGGGTGGGAAACTCCGGTCCTCGAGGGCCTGATTGGTGTCACACTTTTTCTCCATCCCTAGCAAACACAGCTGATTAATCAAATTGCATTCCAAACTGAACATCATGATTAGGTGATTATTGGAGTCAGGTGTGTTGGCTGGAGCTGGGGCAAAACTGTGACACCAATCAGGCCCTCGAGGACTGGAATTTCCTACCTCTGCTTGATGATTGTTCTTTTCTTTCTTTCTTTCTTTAATATTTTGCAACTCAGCAGTCCAGAGGTCAATATTATGTTGGTCAAATCTCATCCTAGGCTGGCAGCAGGCAATTGATTACCCCTACAAGGTTATATTCCCTGGATGATATTGATCAATTAATCATGATGGATTTCCAATGGTGACTGTCCTTCTTGTCTAGGTACCTTTAAGGCCTCTATTCAATCAGATCCGCTGTAGCTAACATCTGCCTAGGGTTGTTTTGATGTTGTCAGAAGGGGAACTGCTTTAGAGCTGTTAAATCCACAAGTGGCTCCCGGCATTACACCTAAAGCGGACATTGCCATTGACTGCATGGAGTCGCATTAACAGAAATCCCATGCAACCCTGATAGAAATCCTCATTATTTAGTTGAATGATTTTTCAATTTGAGTGTAATTATGTCTTTATAGCCTACACTTTCTCTTTCTGAACTGGTAACAGGAGTGGGACGGGTGTGGCTTCGTGACCATGATCGCAAGAGCAGCTGCTCACCATTTGACGACTCCAATGCAGTTCCACCTCCTACACCGCCAAAACATCTGCTATGCGGGTGTCTGTTATCCCCGGTTAACGCTTGATCTGATTGGATCTAGGCCTAAAGCTGAGATCCACATTAGGAGAAACAACGCCACTGGCCGCCCCAGGCATTTATGTTATTGTTTTTGTTTTGTTTATGAAATGGAGGAGAGGAGCTGCAGCATGAAAGTAAAACAACCATGTAGTAAATACTCTGCTGTTCTATCGCACGTGCAATGATGTCCGTCTGTACGGTGTTTGAAGTAACGTCTTCACTGTTGTAATATCGCAAACGAACATGGCAGTTTCACTGCTACGGATTCCAACTTTAATGCCTAAGAGACAGATGAAATGACCTCTGCCGGACTTGACAAGGTGCAATACAATCAAGAATAACAAGTAATAGTGGATGTGTTAGAAAAATACACAATATAAAAATGATTGGAAAAAAACACCATCGCCTTCCCATAAGAAGGGAAGTTTTCTTAGTTTTCCACTTTTTCTCTACAGCACACGGTCTTGACATGTGACCTGAGATTTGCAAACACTATTGTGGTGATGAAATTGTGATTGAAAAAACGAATAATGTCCATTGTCTTGCAAACTAGATTCTCTGCGAGCTAATGTGAACCATTGTCACTGTATTGGCACTGTACTGGCTTCGAGCACAACAAAAATACTTTTGTGAATTTGTGACAAATCAGATGATCAGGAATCAAGGTAAGACCCAGATGCAGACACGTTGAATTAACAATGGTTTAATAATCCAACAGGGGCAGGCAATAGACAGGTCAAGGCAGGCAGGGGTCAGTAAACCAGAGGTGGGGCAACGGTACCGGACGGCAGGGAGGCTCAGGTTAAGGCAGATGTCGGTAAATAAAACGTTGCACAGAGGGTGAGGCAAGAGGTAACGCGGAGAGCAAGGTACAGGCGAGATGCGGTAATTCAGAGGGGCAGGTACGACGCAGCAGGCTCAGGGTCAAGGTAGGCAGAGGTCAACAATACCAGAAAGGTGGGGCAAAGGTACAGGTCAGCAGGCAGGCTCAGGGTCAGGGGTAGGCAGAGCGGTCAGGCAGGTGGGCTCAGAGCCAGGACAAGGCAAGGGTCAAAACCAGGAGGGCGAGAAGAAAAGAGAGACTGGAAAAAGCAGGAGCTGATAAAACAAAAAGCTGGTTAGACTTTGACAAACAAGACGAACTGGCAACTGGACAAACAGAGAACACAGGTGTAAATACAAAGGGATATTGGAAGATTGGGCGAAGAACCTGGAGTGGGGTGGAGACCAGGTGAAACGAAGTATCTCAGGGCGCTGATGACTAAATCAGTAAGGCCCGCATTTTTTTACCAGACACATCATGAAACCAGAGCTAAGAAACCGCTAAAGAGGAACAGCAGGCCTCCGAGGGGTGGCCAGATAGGAATTCCAACGATCGTTGGTAAGCCAGGGCATAATTGCCACTACCTTCTTAAGGTTGGTGACTGAGACATGAGGGCGTGGGCGGTGGAGGGGGGGTGAGAGGAGGGGCAGCCGTGGACATCCAGTGGGCCCATTTTGCGCAAACGTATCCTACACCTCTGCCGATCAGGGCCCAACAACTATGCCTTGTCCCTGTATCGCAATCGCTTAAGAGTACACCCCTAGTCACCAGGTTTACCGGGATGTAAGTGTATGAGTTACCAAACTTTTCACTGCATGATGTTGTGTGTACTTCCAGTGCCCCCCCTCCCCCTCTGCTCCTGCTTTGAATTATTGTCCTCGAAACCGTTCATGAAGGAAGCACAAGGTGAGGTAGTTTGATCTTCTGATAGATGTTTGGTGTTCATTACATCGGAAATAGGTAATTTGCCTCGAGATATAGAGCATGGCAGGGGAAGGGCTGCGTGGTCAGAAGACTTTAGAGTCCAGTAGCAAGTGTGCCGAACTGAGACATGATCGTGCTTATTGTGGGTATGGCAAAGGAAGAACTACAAGCGTTGGTGTTTGGGCGCCGAGAGAGTAGAGCGCACGCTAGGCCAATTCTTGTTGCTTTAAGCTTGGTCTCGTCTTGGTACTTAGACCATTGAGAGATGAATATAAGCCTGGTTGTGGGTTCTTTATCGACCTTCTCTTTTCACTTCCCTTTATGATTCCTCGGCGTGAACTCATGCGACTTTTCTTCGGGGACACCTGCTTAACCGTCCCTGGGTTCTTTTTCCTGGAACCCAAAGCGGC
Organism: Salvelinus sp. IW2-2015; assembly: GCF_002910315.2. Taxonomy (NCBI): domain Eukaryota; kingdom Metazoa; phylum Chordata; class Actinopteri; order Salmoniformes; family Salmonidae; genus Salvelinus; species Salvelinus sp. IW2-2015. The sequence goes on along the minus strand of NW_019951502.1, from coordinate 1,291 downwards.
ACGTTCATCATTTCTCGAGACTTCATGAGCTGCGCGTGTCTATTCAGTATGGAGCCTCACGGGTACCACTATGTTGGGACTCTTCCATTAAGGGCCGCGAGACACTTCTCATTGGGTCTTTGTGAGAGTCCCATGTCTGGAACCTTATTCATACGTATGGGAATACTTGTGGTTGAAGAAGCTAGGGCAAGGACACAGCGATAGCCGACAGTCAGCCCCGTGTATAACCAATGGAGATACCCAGCTGAGAGGAGATGATCAACATTGATGCACACCCATTCACTGTGACCACCACACACACACACACCCGCACACACACAACCCGCAACTACCCGTACAACACACACAGCACACACACACACACAGCACACACAGTCCAGATTACACACCACACACACTCCTTCGGGGTCACTTTTCTTAGCCCTCATTACCCTCTGAAGAACCTCAGGCATCCATGTCGACGCACTGTCGCGCAGAGCTACAAAAACCCCACCCACAGCATTTGTACTAATTGAAGGACAATGTCATATTTAGCTGAATCCACGCTAGTGCTAGGAGATCATTATACACGAGCAGCTGCCAACTCCGTTGACCTATGTCCCCTGTTGTGGTTTGTGGAAATAAACCTAATACGCTTGTTCTGGCCGCTGGCTGTACAGCTGGCTTCAGGCTTCACAGGGGGGAGATCATAAGGAGATGAGTGGGAGGGAAGAGAGGAGGCGCAAGGATAATTGTCTTTCATTTCCATACTCGCGTTAGTCTTCTGGACATCACATGGCGTGATCATAACGCTTGACCATTTCCATCAATCTCAATCCAAGATTATAGAATTGTCACAATTGCACACCAGTGAGTGACATTATTTTAATATGGCTTGGCTAGGTTAAGTGCCACCTGCTCGCTGTCCATCGTAGGTAGTCGCAAATAGTACAAAGAGCTGTTAGAACTACCAACACCTGACTTGATTCAACTGCTAGTGGAGATGGTTATACAACACGGACCGAGACTGATGATGCTTATACATGCAATAGACAGACTCAGTATTTTCATTAGCGCTGCTCACTCATATCATCTCTGTGTTTGCTGTGTCTTGTTGTTGTTCTGTTGCTAATCAGTGATTTCTGATTCGATAGTGTGTGATGAATAGTGTGGTCTGTTGTTGTGCGACGTGTTCGTGCTCGTTAGAGTGCTGTCGAGTGGAGAGGACACGCCCTGATTACCGAACATCTGCTGCAAGGTGAGATCTAGATAGCCTCAGACCATAAGAAAATAACAGATCCAGGTACATACA
>NW_019951501.1:0-5712 GCF_002910315.2 Salvelinus sp. IW2-2015 | reverse complement strand
TTTCCAGTGTGGCAGTGTGGCATACAGTACAGTAGAGTACAGCAGCCTCCAGTCAGTGCAGAGTTCTTGAGCCAGCCTGGAACCAGGGGAAGTCAGGGGGAGGGAGGGGGCTGGGCTGGAGGGTGCTGTCTGCCCTGCTTTTTAACAGCAGCAGACTTAATATAGACATATTGGAATGGCTCCCTTCCAAGAGAGCTTGTTTTACTGTGTAAGGAATTAGTGGAACAAGAAGTCATCTATTGGTTATTCCCCAGACGGCCTGACCTCACCCCAGTGTCGGATTCCTCTGCACCTTACCCTGCTCTCTGCTGCAGATAGACTGGAGGGAGAGTGGACACTACCCCCCTCCCCTACCCTCCAGACAGTCCCTGTTGTCAAAGAGCAGCGGCGTAGCGTACACGTATTATTAGTCAGGCTCTTGCTCAGACGCCTCTCCAGCAGAATAGAGAATGACGTGTACTTTGGCAGACGATGTTAATCTTTTACCTGCTGGCTAAATGTGAGGTCTCAGGGTCCGAGGGAGGGGGAGACGGGTCATAGTCATGTCCAGGACAAGGACCTTTTGCTGCTGACCTGGACCTCTGTAGTAGATTGGGCTCACATTTCAGAGCAAAGGGAACAATGTTCTCTAGTCTGGGAGGCAGGTGGAGAGGAGGGAGGTTTTGGGGAGGGAGGTGGAGACCTGGCCTTAATACCAGCTAGCCACAAGGCTGAGGGATCAAAGTCTGGCTCAGCGCTATCGATCCACTGGCCTGATTACCATCACACACCAAACAGAGCACAATGTCTGGGACTCTGATAACACGACTACACTGGACTGTGTGTGTGGGTGAGTGGGTGTGTGTGCGTGTGTGCACACCCTTTTGTGCTGTCACATTGTGTCTTTGTGAGTGTGTATGTGCCTGTATGTGTGTACATATGTGTGTGCCCGTGCCTCTGTGCGTGTCAGAGCCTGTGTTGGATTAGTGCGTAAAGCTGTAGTGCGGTCACACTGGAGGAGTGCGGTTAACTGATAAATGACCTGTGATGTGGGAGTAATGTGTGCTTGGGGATCTCTGGGATTGTTTTATGAATTGACCTCTCTAGAACAAAGTAATGCACAGACTCTAGAGCACATGAGTGGTTCCATTCAGTGATTTTCCTCCTGGTTGGGCTCCAGAAAGCACTCGCCCAGCCCTCTCTCTCTCTCTCTCTCTCTCTCTCTCTCTCTCTCTCTCTCTCTCTCTCTCCGCAGCAGCAGCAGCACAGTAGCACAGAAGCAGGCCGGGTGTTGAGTTCACATGGCCGTCTGGTGTCAGTTACAGTGCTTTCTGTGGGGATGAAGCCAGGGCTGCCAGCTTCCTGTAGATCACTTTACCTTCAAATGGAGCTCCTAAGGTGCTTTCCACTCGCAGGCGTTTGGTGTGTGACTCAGTAGAAAGTAGGGGGGAACGCCGTGTCAACTATCAGCACTTACAGTAACAGCTGGAGCCATTCCTCTCTGGGTCAAATTATATCAACCCAATGTATTTTCTAACTCCTCAGGTAAGATGTGAAAAGTGGGGTTGCTGAAATTGTGGCAGAACGGCTGGCAGAAATAGTGTAGGTTTAATAAGCACATCTAGACTCCCTGTTTGTGATTTCTAGCAAATGTTTTGCCTAATTGTCTATTTAGCTTTATAATGTAACACTGCACAAGTCAGTGCAAATGAATCAAATGAATAAAGATGAAACCTCACATACAGGTTTGATATTCCTCCAAACACATCTGGGTAGCACGTCGGAGGGTGTCAGTCAGCTACCGCTTAGACATTTCACCTGAGACTCCCACTGTGCTTCTCAGCAGCTCCAAACTTTTAAAACACAGTGAGACAAAATCACACTTTTTTTTCTTTCCTTTTCTGTCTTCTGTCTCATCTTGTCAACATTGAGGGAATTTGGACATGTTAAAMCAACTCCCCTCCTCCTTTAAAAAGGGGAAGAGGACAGCATCCCAGTGACGCTTGGTGAGGATCAGACTGTGTTAGTGTTTGGGGGTGCGGGTGGCCTGCTGGGCTGGGTCGGTAGTGCTGCAGGGTGTCTCCTGGGCCCTGTTTAAAGACCGCTACAGACAGTGAGGAGCATAGGTGCTGACAAGGGCCCTATTGAGCACAGTAATGGCTTGTACATCGCCATCTCCATCTGCACGCGTAACTTGTGTGTGTGTGTGGGTGTGTGTATGTGTGTGTGTGTGTGTGGTGTGTGTGTGTGGTGGTGTGTGTGTGTGTGTGTTGTGTGTGTGTGTGTGTGTGTGTGTGTGTGTGTGTGTGTGTGTGTGTGTGTGTGTGTGTGTGTGTGTGTGTGTGTGTGTGTGTGTGTGTGTGTGTGTGTGTGTGTGTGTGTGTCGTGGTGTGGGTTCTGTTGATAGTGTGGTGTGTGAGTGGTGTGTGTGTGTGTGTGTGTGTGTGTGTGTGTGTTGTGTGTGTGTGTGTGTGTGGTGTGTGTGTGTGTGTGTGTGTGTGTGTGTGTGTGTGTGTGTGTGTGTGTGTGTGTGTGTGTGTGGGTTTGTTTCTGTGTGTGTGTGTGTGTTGTGTGGGTGTGTGTTTATGATGTGAGTGAGATTGAAGCAGTGCTCTCTCTCATGTCTGCCCTGTCTCTTACTCTGAGTGTGTCTAATGTAATCTGACCATGGTCAATCCCAGCCTTTGGCGGCCTCTGCTCTCTGCACTGGCTGCCCCGGATTCAGCTGCTGCTTTACACCAGTTACAACACTGTATTGCTGATGTAAATGCTTCCAACTAATGACATTGATTCAGTTAGAAAGAAATCTCACTGTATATTCAGCTGGTTTTACACACTTATTTCAGTCATCTTTTATTATATTCACAGATATTTTTGAGTTATTTTTAAATATTATTATCTGCACAAAGTGTTAAACTAGATTAAAACTGAGAGTAAGTGCCAGTTTCTCATATTGCCAGCACATCAAAAGTATGAGTGGAATCAGATTGCACTCTGATACTGTACAGACTTCATCAGGGTCATCTGAAGAATGATAACATGTGCAAGGCGGTGTAAGACGGCCCTCGTCCACCCCATGGAAACCCCTGGTTGCGTGTGCTGCAAGAGGGAGCAGCCCCAGCCAACTATCTGTTGACTGATCACTACACGCGATGGCTCTTTTTATCATCCTCCTACAATGTAATAATCTCCGAGTTCCGATCCAATCTCAGTGCCGAGTCTTCTGGGACTACATCATATACACCACTTGTTTTTTCCTTCAAATGGATATAGCTCCATTCTTATTATGGTATCTACTTTAATGAAGTGCGCTATTGGGGCAGATTGGGCGTGAAATTGGTACCTATAATTCCAGCCCCATGCTTAGGCCCAGTCGCTAAGATCAAATGAGGAGAGCAGTGCCAAGCCGAAAATGAAGTGGGGAGGACGCTGCCACCAAGTGCTCTGCTCACATCTGCTCCAACTTCATTCTAATCAGCACCCTCCTCAAGGATCAATCGCCTGGCAATGAATATTTTGGGCGCCCAGCTGATAGTTAATTGAACTTGAAGGGTAACTCTTCAAGGGTATCTGAAGGTGTTTTTGCCCCTGTTTCGTGTTACACGGAAGTTGGGGAGAAACTGACAACACCATCACCACACACGGACACCACACACAAACACCACACACACAACACATCCAACACAAACACACACACAACACACACACACAACACACACACACACACACACACAAACACACACACTGAAATGGAAAGTCTTTTGTCTGGGACATGATCCTGTAATTTATCAACAATGTATCTCATAAACTGCATTCTTCTGATGCTTTTTTTTGACGGTTGTTTCCAGTCAAATGAAAACCAAGTGATAATGTGAATTGATCCATGCCATTGTCTGCTGAACTACCCCGAGTTGCCATTGTGTAAATTGAACAGGCTGAAAGGCTAAGACTTCCCACTTAGCTGGCCACCCTATTGAAGCTACTCCAGATTTGATTTCCCTTTCTTCTGACATTAGCAAGTAAACTCAAATAGTTCACTGCACAGTGCTCATTACTTGTAATCACAACCATTCATTCAACCCAATGCACTTATTTTCTCCCGATACACGTCAATCATTCATTTACACTTTCTTTTGCCTAGGGTAGAATCTCTTTAATTATGGTGATATCCAATTCATATAAAAAACACAGTGCTGTCAAACTGGAGAGATTTCCCCTTTTCATTTTTACAATGCTTTTGTTTTGTAGCAACATTCAGATATTTCGATGATGTTTTAAGCTATTGTTCTGATCAACACTTTCATTGTATTTTCTTGATATACGATTTTTTTCACGTCCGATTCCAATTAATATGGGCAAGTCAGATATCTGAATCAGAATCTCCTTCTGCTACCTAGAGTGAATCTCTCCAGTAATTAAATGCGACAATGCCTAAACACATTTATTTCAGTCTTTTGTGTATGAACAATTGTCTGATTTTCATAAACAACTAAACTGATGATATTACTGGTTAGATCTTAACATATGATGAACACCGAGGAAACTTGTGTTATAAGGTAGTTGTTTGTTGTGAAATTTTTAGGTTAGATTACTGGTTAGATATACTGCATGGTCGGACCAAAGCGGCCAAGCATTCGCTACAAACTCGCGTTAACATCTGCTAAATCCATGTGTATGTGAAATAAAATTTGCATTTGAATTGATTTAAATATATATTTTGTTGTCCAACATATTAGGTCTATTAGGCATATTAGGTCAAATTGAATGGATTCAAAGTGCTGTTACATCTGTCACAATGTAAAAAACGATAACAAAATTTTTTGTTGTTTTACACATAAAAAAAAAAAAACAAAACCCTCCGAGAAAAAAAAAAAAAAAAAAAACAACCAAAACCGGTATATACCTCAGGATTTGCAAGCTGAACGTCGATGTGTTGGAGTGGAATGGCTTCGGTTCAGTCAGTTGCTGAATTGCCTCTTCCCAACTATCCAATATTTTTAATGGGCTGGCTAGAGCTGGCAAGAACATCATACATGGCGCTAGTTAAAACGTGTTATAAGTGATGTTTTATTTTAATGGGCAAGGGAGAAATAACTTGTTAGTACTGGTAACCAAACTGGATGTCCAGGCATTGGCTAACGTAACCAAGCAAGCCAGTGTGAATGACCAGTACAAAACGGTGTTGTATCGAGGTGCTACCTTGATTGCCGATGTGAGTTGCATCCCAATGGGCAGCAAGTTGCTTCCCCACCGGTAGTAACGTGGGCAAATTTTCCATCCCACTGGATTTATTTTGTACAATGCAGCCTACACGAGAAATAACTTCCTAAATATTGGTCAGTAACCATCCTGAATGTCACGTGATACAAGTCTACTGCTCGGATGGAGGAAACGTTTAAACCGCTGCAACTTTTTTTTGACAACACAACACCTGGCACGGGTCCATTCGTCCAGCTGCTGAAGTAAGCAGAGGGAATCATTAGCTATATAGTGTATTCCCTATCAAGGCCAAGGGTTACAGCTAAGCAACATTTAAGTTCGGCGGCTTAGTGATTTTCCACTGAAATGTTACAACAACTAATGGCATATGAAAGGTCAGACAAGTTGAGATATTCTGAGCTCTGAGGGGAAGGGGGCCAAAGCACCCACTAGCTAGCTGGAAAGTATCATCATCAGGGACCACACTGACCCTGAAACCTCTCTATATGACTTCTCTTTATTCTTCGTTCGCTG
>NW_019951500.1:0-5714 GCF_002910315.2 Salvelinus sp. IW2-2015 | reverse complement strand
GCCTTGTCTCAGGTAGTAAGTTGGGGTCTGTTGATATCCCTCTAGTTTGTGTGGGGACTATACTCAGCGTTGTCTGCAGGGTAGTAGAGTTGGTGGTCTGTTGATATCCCTCGTAGTGGGTGTGTGGAGACTATACTCTAGCCTGTCATCAGGAGTAGGAGTTGTGGTCCTGGTTGATATCCCTCTAGTGTGTTGGGGACTATACTGCTGCCTGTCTCAGAGGGTAGTTAAGTTAGGAGTGCTGTTGATATCCTGCTAGTGGTCGTGGGACTATACTTTCAGCTTGTCTCAGGGTAGAAGTTGGTGGTCGATGTTGATATCCTTTAAGTGGTGTGGGGACTATACTCCGCTCGTTGTCTCAGGGTAGGAGTTGGTGTTCTGTTGATCTATACCTGCTAGGTGGTGTGGGACTATACTCGCCTGCGTCTCGAGTATAATTGGTGGTCTGTTGATGATTCCTCGTATGGCTCGGCATGTGGGGACCTATACCTGGCCTGTCTCAGGTAGGAAGTTGAGTGGTCGTGTATCGTGATATCCCCCTCTAGTGTGTGGGACTATACTCAGCCCTGGTCTCAGGGTAGTAAGTTGGTGGTCTGTTGATTCTCTCTAGTGGGACTGTGGGGGGACTATACTCAAGCCTTGTCTTCAGAGTAGGTAAGTTGGTTGGGTCTGTTGATATCCCTCTAGTGGGTGGGGAACTATACTCTGTCCTTGTCTGCAGTAGCAAGTTGGTGCTAGCGTCTGTTGAATATCGCGTCGGTAGTAGGTGGTTGGGGACTATACTCAGCCTGGTTCTCAAGGGTAGGACAGTTGGTGGTCTGTTTGATAATCCCTGCTAGTGGTCTGTGGGCACTAATTACAGAGCCTTGTCCAGGTAGTGAAGTTGGTGGTCTGTCTTATATCTCCTCTAGTGGTGTGTGGGACTATACTCAGCATTGTCTCAGAGTGGAAGTTGGTGTCTGTTGATATCCCCTCTTAAGGGGGTGGGTGTTTTTTCTTGGTTGTGCGACTATTTTTTCTTTTTTAACCCCCCTTTCTTCCAGCCCTTTGTCTCAGAATAGGAAGTTGTGGTCTGATTGATTATCCTACTGTGGTGTGGCGGACTATACTCAGCCTTGTCTCAGAGTTAGGAGTTGGTGGTTCTGTGGATATCCTTCTAGTGGCTGTGGGGGCTTATACTCTGCCTATGTCTCAGCGGTAGAAGGGGTCGTGATCATCCCTCTAGTGTGTGTCCGAGGGGAACTATAACTCGGCCTTGTCTCAGGGTAGGAAGTTGGTGGTCTGTTGATATCCCTCTAGTGGTGTGGGGGCTGTGCTTTGGCAAAGTGGGTGGGGTTATATCCTGCCTGGTTAGCCCTGTCCGGGGGTATCGTCGGACGGGGCCATAGTGTCCCCCGACCCATCCTTATCTCAGTCTCCTGTCTCCATTATCTATGCTGCAGTAGTTTATGTATCGGGCGACTAGGGTCAGTCTGTTATATCTGGTGTAATTCTCCTGTCTTATCTGGTGTCCTGTGTGAATTTAAGTATGCTCTCTCTAATTCTCTCTTTCTCTCTCTCTCTCCTCTCTCCCTCCCCTCCCGGAGGACCTGAGCCTTAGGATCTGTCGTGCTGCTGCTCCAGTTTCAACTGTTCTGCCTGCGGCTATTGAACCCTGACCTGTTCACAGGACGTGCTACCTTGTCCCGGACCTGCTGTTTTCGACTCTCTCTCTCTACCGCACCTGCTGTCTCGACCTCTGAATGCTCGGCTATGAAAAGCCAACTGACATTTACTCCTGAAGTACTGACCTGTTGCACCCTCTACAACCACTGTGATTATTATTTGACCCTGCTGGTCATCTATGAACATTTGAACATCTTGAAAAACAATCTGGCCTTAAATGGCCATGTACTCTTATAATCTCCACCCGGCACAGCCAGAAGAGGACTGGCCACCCCTCAGAGCCTGGTTCCTCTCTAGGTTTCTTCCTAGGTTCCTGCCTTTCTAGGGAGTTTGATTGGCATCTCAAATGATTGGCATCTTACATTCAAACAATGAATGCTGATCTAGGATAACTTTTAAAACATGAAATTATTTGGCTTGCTCTAAAAGGATTTGGCTAAAAGCAAATCTACCCACCTGCATTGCTTGCTGTTTGGGGTTTTAGGCTGGGTTTCTGTACAGCACTTTGAGATATCAGCTGATGTAAGAAGGGCTTTATAAATACATTTGATTGATTGATTGATTAACCAGCTCTGGGTTACAATATAATCCAAATTGGGTTATTTTTAACTCAGCATTTCTTAGAGTGAAGCCCAAAGAAGGTTGTTAGCCTACATTTTAAGTGTGTGTGTCTCTTTAAGGAAATTGCACGGAGTGCGGATGAGTACATGCACAGAGCATTCAGGAAGTATTCAGACCCCTTGACTTTTCCCACATTTTGTTACGTTACAACCTTATTCTAAAATGGATTAAATAAAATTGTAAAAAATCATCAATCTACACACAACAGCCCATAATGACAAAGCAAAAACAGGTTTTAGAAATGTTTGGAAATGTATATAAACAAAACGTATTTACGTAACTAATCAGACCCTTTGCTCTGAGAATCAAATTGAGCTCAGATGCATCCTGTTTCCATTGATCATCCTTGAGATGTTTCTACAACTTGATTGGAGTCCACCTGTGGTGAATTCAATTGATTGGACATGATTTGGAAAGGCACACACCTGTCTATATAAGGTCCCACAGTTGACAGTGCATGTCAGAGCAAAAACCAAGCCATGAGGTTGAAGGAATTGTTCGTAGAGCTCCGAGACAGGATTGTGTCGAGGCACAGATCTGGGGAAGGGTACCAAAAAACATTTCTGCTGCATTGAAGGTCCCCAAGAACACAGTGGCCTCCATCATTCTTAAATAGAAGAAGTTTGATACCACCAAGACTCGTCCTAGAGCTGGCTGCCCGGCCAAACTGAGCAATTGGGGGAGAAGGACCTTGGTCAGGGAGGTGACCAAGAACCCGATGGTCACTCTGACAAATCTCTAGAGTTCCTCTGTGGAGATGGGAGAAACTTCCAATTAGGCCTTTATGGTAGAGTGGCCAGATGGGAGCCACTCCACAGTAAAAGGCACATGACAGCCCACATGACAGCCAGCTAAAGACTCTCAGACCAGGAGAAACAAGATTCTCTGGTCTGATGAAACCAAGATTGAACTATTTGGCCTGAATGCCAAGCGTCACGTCTGGAGGAAACCTGGCACCATCCCTAAGGTGAAGCACGGTGGTGGCAGCATCATGCTGTGGGGATGTTTTCCAGCGGCAGGGACTGGGAGACTAATCAGGATCGAGGGAAAGATGAATGGAGAAAAGTACAGAGAGATCCTTGATGAAAACCTGCTCCAGAGTACTCAGGACCTCAGACTGGAGCGAAGGTTCACCTTCCAACAGGACAACGACCCTAATCACACAGCCAAGACAACACAGGAGTGGCTTCGGGACAAGTCTCTGAATGTCCTTCAGTGGCCCAGCCAGAGACTGGATTTGAACCCGATCAAACATCTCTGGAGAGACCTGAAGATAGCGGTGCAGCGACACTCCCCATCCAACCTGACAGAACTTGAGAGGATCTGCAGAGAAGAATGGGAGAAACTCCACAAATACAGGTGTGCCAAGCTTGTAGCTTCATACCCAAGAAGACTCAAGGCTGTAATCGCTGCCAAAGGTGCTTCAACAAAGTACTGAGTAAAGGATCTGATTATTTATGTAAATGTGATATCATTTTTTTTTAATTTTTTTTTTTAAATACATTTTCAAATAATTCTATAAACCTGTTTTCACTTTGTCATTATGGGGTATTGTGTGTAGATGGATGAGGGAAACAAACAGTTGAAACCATTTTAGAATGATGCTGTAACGTAACAAAATGCGTAAAAAGTCAAGTGGTCTGAATACTTGAGATGCAGGGAAGAATGCAGTTCCATATACACACATAGAGTACCAGTCAAAAGTTTGGACACACCTACTCATTCAAGGGTTTTTCTTTATTGTAATATATTAATGTTGAAGACATCAAAACAATTGAAATAACATATTTTATATGAATTGTATTTTATTTAACTTTTTTTTAACTAGGCAAGTCAGTTAAGAACAAATTCTTATTAACAATGATGGCCAAACCCTAACCGGGACAGCGCTGGGCCTGTTGTGCGCTGCCCTATGGGGACTCCCAATCACAGCCAGTTGTGATACAGCCTGGAATCGAACCAGGGTCTGTTGTGATTCCTCTCGCACTGAGATGCAGTGCCTTAGACCGCTGCGCCGCTCGGGAGCCCTAAATGGAATCATGTAATAAGAAAAAAAGTGTTAAACAAATCAGAATATATTTTAGATTTGAGATTCTCCAAAGTAGCCAGCCTTTGCCTTGATGACAGCTTTGCACTCTCGTGGCATTCTCTCAACCAGCTTCATGAGGAATGCATTGCAATTAACAGGCAGACTAGTTTCTTTAAAGATGAAATCCAGATTAAGGAATCCATCGCCGTTGTTTTTGTATCGTTGAAGAAGCAGAGATGAGGAGCATCGTGTAAAAAAATAAATAAATTGCAGTACATATTCAGCTTTTCTTTTGCAGTTGTGATACAGCCTGGAATCGAACCAGGGTCTGTTGTGATTCCTCTCGCACTGAGATGCAGTGTCCAAGGATGTTTGAGAGACAAAAACTGTGTTTGTTGTTTGCAGTAACTTCTTCGTGTTTTGTAAATATCTCAAACGGACGTGGCAGTTTACCAAGTAAGAGTTGTAGCTTTTAAAAAACTCACACCTGTTCTTTTCAAATGATTGAACAACACACCCGATGGCTCTGTGATTTGTGTCTCAGTAACAACAACGTCTCACAGTCGCCTAGAGACGCTCTGCTCACACTTCAGAACACCTTGGAACGAACAGAGCTCCGTTGGAACGAGGGAACTCCGTATGTTCTGAGAATTAGGGTCAACGTTTCCCTCGGCTCCGAGATAAAATAACAGTTTACATAACAGGTTTGTGAGCAGTGATTATTTCTTTGTCCCTTTCTCTTTTATTACAGTTTTGAGCTTTTTAAAGGAAGGAACTCCAAGTATGAATATAACTTTGAGTTGACCATCCTACTTTAGAGTTGACCATACTACTTTAGAGTTGACCATTCTACTTTAGAGGTGACCATGTTACTTTAGTGTTGACCAAGATACTTTAGAGGTGACCATCCTACTTTAGAGTTGACCAAGGTACTTTAGAGGTGACCATCCTACTTTAGTGTTGACCAAGATACTTTAGAGATGACCATGGACATTGCTTTAGAGTTGGCCATGCATACCGTACTGCTATTTTAGGGTTGACCATTCTACTTTAGAGCTGCCCATCTACTTTAGAGTTGACCATGCTACTTTAGATTTGACTAAGCTACTTTAGAGATGGCCATGCACACCATACTGCTATTTTAGAGTTGACCATCCTACTTTAGAGTTGACCATCCTACTTTAGAGTTGACAATGTTACTTTAGAGTTGACCATGATACCTTAGAGTTGACCATGACATGATACTTTAGAGTTGACCATCCGACTTTAGAGTTGACAATGTTACTATTAGAGTTGACCATACTACGTTAGAGTTGACCATGTTACTTTAGAGTTGACCATTGTTACTTTAGAGTTGACCAATTCTACTTTAGAGTTGACCATTCTACTGTTAGAGTTG
>NW_019951499.1:0-5714 GCF_002910315.2 Salvelinus sp. IW2-2015 | reverse complement strand
GTTGATCCTCCCCTTCCCCCGGTGCTTCTCCCGATCCCCTCTAGGGCCCTCTACAGATTCCACCCTCTTCCTGGATAGGATAAACGTTATCATGTGACCACTGCAGCGGGCAATCATTCAACCCGCCTTTTCGTAGAGAGGGACACACCTTGTAAGTGTGCGCGAACCATGGGGTAGAACCAACCACAGAAGAACAATTACTCTCGATCCATATCAGGCCAGGAAGTGTATCTTTCTGCTGTACCTAACCCCTCTCTGACACACGACCACACACCACCACACACACACCACCCACACACACCACACACACCACAACAGCACACACACACACACACACACACCACACATCACACACCACACCACACAGCCCAACAGCACCACACACACACCACACACTACACACACACACACAGCACACCACACCCCCGGACCAGAGGGTTACTTTGGTGCGTTGATATTTCCCCAGTCCCCGTTCGCAGAATTTTTGACCCTACCGAGTAAAACACAGACACTCATCTATCAATTAATGCCTCTTCGCTGGGCATTTATTTATCCCTTCTCCAGTATTGTAATTATCGCCTTCCTCGCCTCTCTTCAACAAACATGACCATTACCTCTATGTGCCCTATTACCTAGTCTATGGTCACGTATTGGCCAATTATGATTATTGAACTTACAAATTCTACGTTCATTGTAAGGAAATACTCGTATTTAACTTGTTATGTATTCTCAACAGTCGGTTTGACGCACTATTTTTACTCCCACAGCTGTTCTCTGCTTTTGGGTTTTCTTGCCGGCAATGTGCTGCTTCGTGTTATTGGTTGAGCACTGATGCAAGAAGACCAGTTTACGGTCCAGCCAGCGTTCATTCCACCCCTGCACAATTATTATCCACTTCGTCTGGAAAACGACACGCTGCCGGCCTGTATACTACTGTTACAACTAAAGAAAGTACAGAAGCGAACTACATACGGGAAACGCACATCCCCTTACAACTCCTTCTGCTTTTTGACTGTTCCAATATTGTCTATATGGAATTGTAATGTGTTTGTATAATGCATCATGCTGCTTAATCAGACATTGATCTGCCCATCTGCCTTCAGCCGTGGCATGGATTACGCTTACGGCAAAAGGAGAAAATGCTCACCCACAAGAGCCGGAGTGCTAAACACATTTTGTGCACAAAATTTGACGAATGACATTACGATTTTATGGGAGGAGGCTTTTTGCGAAAATTCCGGATTTTTAATTTTCAGCTATCTGAAACATGGGCTATTCAAGGACTGTTTACCATCTGTTAGTGTGTCTATTATTATTTTGTTCCGATTAACTTATCCATACTCGTGAGAAACTTTGTGTAATTTGTTTCATGCGTTTTCATGTAGATATCACTCGTTCCAGTATTCTATCGACACTCAATTTCGGTCTCGTGTTGTGCTGTGTAGGCCACGCTATGCGCGTGTGCCTTTGTTGTGGTGTATTTTGGTTCCTGCTGTGCGCAGTTGGTCATCTACCGATGTGACCCATATTCCGGTCGCTTTCTGGTGCAGCGGCGGCCGCGGTGGGAATCAGATGATATTGGTCCGCCCTCATTGTTTCCCACGTGCTCTGCGCTGAATTACTCTGCCGTGCTTTGTTGATCCCTCGTTTCTAGCTTTTCTCCGCACTATTCATGACAATTCGTGGCATTTGTACACAACTGATTCTATCAACAGGCCTTTCTAGGAACTACTTAGCTTTGAATCTCCAGCGCTGTCTCCGCGGACGAAGCAGCGCGAGCGCATCTCCATCGTAGGGATTACATTGCAATAAAGATCACCTCATCAAGGAGCACCAGCCAAGGTGATCACCCTACACATCCAGAAGCCCAATGGTTGATGTTGCGGATTGTTTTCAGAAATGTCTTGGAGCAGGGTTTCATATCTTTCTCTTTTACACGGACCGACTTGAAATCGTCTGGCTTGGTTTTGCTCTGCCACGTTTAGTGGCCACATTTGAAAGCAGCCCACATTCGACGCATAGGGCCTAGGAAAGGCTCAAGAGTATAATTTCGTTTTCAGGGAATTTTAATGTTAAATGTCGTTTATGTGCTGTTTCTTGCGCCTTGATTCTGGTCGTTGTGCGCGTTGTGAAATGTCTTCCTGAGGTACAGTATGTTATTGCCAGATTTGAGGTAAACAGAATGTGTACCCTGCTGCAGATGTTTTGACCTAATGACCTTTGGGAGCCATCTTATATGTAGGCCTCAGAATCTGAACTGCAAGTCATGTTCAATAACACTGAAATACTATTTGAATTAATTTCAGACAGGCAAAGCACAAACAACTTGAGATCAACATTTGCGGTGTGATGTACTTTCTGGTTGACRATATTTTGTCTGAGATACGTTTATCTGAGATGGTTTCTGAGATRTGAAAGGATAAGGTACAAGATGTGCAGACTGTTGGCACTAAGATAATTAACATGATGGTTTATGAATCAGAATCCATCCTGTGTCTGTCACTGAACATTATCTGATCTTGTCAAATGCAACCAGATACTGACTTCAACAGATGAACATGTTAGACATGGTTGAGGCTTAATAAGGTGCCCTTTTACTTCATGTCAACAAACTATTCTTAAACCTGTCATTTAAATGTTGATGTGCTGTTAAAATGAATTGATCTTCTAAAGCAGGGGTGTCAAAGTCATTCCATAGAGAGCCTAGAGTCTTCTGATTTTTGGTTTTCCTTTCAAGACCTACACAACCAGATGAGGGCAGTTCCTTACTAATTAGTGACCTTAATTCCTCAATCAAGTACAAAGGAGGAGTGAAAACCTGCAGACACTCGGCCCTCCATGGAATGAGTTTGACACGTGTTCTAAAGAATATGTTCAATGAGTTTCGGTTTTTCTATTACTAGTGTATGCCCTTAGGACTCTGAAATGCAAGTATATACCTTTATTAAACAGACTTTTGAGATGAACAGACCCATTCATAATTCTACTAGTTATATTGTAGTTCTATTGCCTTGAACAGACCCATTCTTAATTCTACTAGTTATATTGTAGTTATTTTGAGTTGAACAGACCCATTCTTAATTCTACTAGTTATATTGTAGTTCTTTTGAGTTGAACAGACCCATTCTTAATTCTACTAGTTACAGTTGAAGTCGGAAGTTTACATACACTAAGGTTGAGTCATTAAAAGTTCGTTTTTCAACCCACTCCACACAATTTCTTGTTAACAAGCTATAGTTTTGCATGGGACACACGCAATTTTTTCCAAACAATTGGTTACATACAGATGATTTCACTTATAATTCCCTGTATCACAATTCCAGGCGGTCAGAAGTTTTACATACACTAAGGTGACTGTGTACCCTGAGGCTGCATTTCAAGCATACCTTCAAAACCCAGTGCCCTCTTTGCTTGACATTCATGGCAAAATCAAAGGACATCAGCCAAGACCTCAGAAAAAAAATTGCTAAGACCTCCACAAGCTCTGGTTTCATCCTGGGAGCAATTTCCAAATGCCTGAAGGGGTACCACGCTTCTTCTGTACAAACAATAGTACCAACAAGGTATAAACACCATGGCGACCACGCAGCCGTTCATACCGCCTCAGGAGGAGACGCGTTCTGTCTCCTAGAGCGATGAACGTACTTTGGGGCAAAAAGCTGGCAAATCAACAGAAAGGACCTTGGACATGCTGGAGGAAGAACAAGTACAAAATATCCTATACTCCACAGTAAAACCGAGTCCATATATTCGACATAACCTGTAAGGCCAGCTCAAGCAAGGAAGAAGCCACTGCTCCCAAAACCCCATAAAAAAGCCAGACAACGGTTTGACAACTGCACATGGACAAAGATCGTACTTTTGGCGAGAAATGTCCTCCTGGTTCTGATGAAACGAAATAGACAACTGTTTGGCCAGTAATGGTCATTGTTATGTTTGGAGAAAAAAGCGGAGGCTTGCAGCCGGCAAGAAACCATTCCCCAACGTGAAGCACCGGGGTGGCCGCATCATGTTGTGGGGACGGGGCCGGCCGGAGGGGGCGGTGTCGGGTGGCAGGGAGTTGGGGGGGCGGGGGGTGAGCGCGGTGGGCACTGGGTGCTTGCTTGCAGGAGACTGCCTGCACCTTCACAAATTACATGGGCATCATGAGGAGGAAAGAATTCTATGTGGATATTTGAAGCAACATCCTCAGGACATCAGTCAGGAACGTTAAGCCTTGCGTTGCCAAATGGGTTCTCCCAAATGGACAATACCCCCAAGCTTCCAAGAGTTGTGGCCAAAATGGCCTTAAGCGACAACAAAAGTCAAGGTATTGAGCGGCACAATCCACAAAGCCCTGACCTCAATCTATAGAAATGTGTGTTCAGACTGAAAAAGCGTTGCGAGCAAGGAACCCTACAAACCTGCACTCAGTTACCACAGCTCTCGTCAGGCAGGAGATGGGCCCAAAAATTCACCCCACCTTATTGTGGGAAGCTTTGCAAGGCTACCCGAAGACGTTTGACCCAAGGTAAACAATGCTAAAGGCCAATGCTTACCAATCAACAAATTCGAGTGTACGTAAACTTCTAACCCACTGGAGAATGTGATGAAAAGAAATCAAAAGCTGTGAAAGTAAATAATTCTCTCTACTATTTTTCTGCATTTCACATTCTAAATTAAATGGTGGATCCTAACTGACCTAAGACAGCGGGAATGCTTTACAGGATTCACATGTCACGGCAATTGTGAACCAGATGAGTTTAAATGTATTTGGCTCAAGCGTGCTTATGTTAAACTTCCTGACTTCAACCTGTACTATTCGTTCCAATTGAGTTTGAGGCAAGGCCCATTCTTAATCTCTACTAGTTCCATTGTTGCACAAGCCCCTCTGGATTCTGGCGTACAGTAGTTGTGTGACCTCTGGACCCCTTAACCGGTGACCTGGTCTGGCACTCCTTACAGGCGATGTCCCTCGCGCAGCAAGACGCAGCCCAGCTGCTGAGGCGTGGTGGTGGAGTTTGAGTCTGAGGAACATCAGGGAGGCTCGGCCCAGGAAGCGCCAGGAGTGATCGGTCAGCGTTGTTCTATTAGCGGGAGTGAGGAGAGAGCATGACCAGGAGTTAGCCCTGACCTCATGACCCTGACAATACAACTACACAGCCATTACTTTAATGACTGTAAGTAACCACCACTTGTGATTGTCGTAATCACAGCGTTACATTTATATAGGTATCCTAGAGCAAACCAATATAACTCGTGTTAGCGTATAAGAGAAACTGTAATGTGAGGTGTTAGGTGTATAGAGTAACTTAATGTAAAGTGGTAGCGTGTACCGAGCTACTTAATGTACAAGGTTACTGTATTAACGAAACTTAATGCTTAAAGTTTAGGTATAAGCAAAACGTAATGTAAAGTGTCAGGTCAGAAGCCAATACCTTTAATGTAACAGCTCTACGGTATAGCCCAAAAGTAATGTAAAGTGTCTAAGGTATAAGAGCTACTTAATGTAAGTTTAGGCTGTACGAGCTACTTAATGTAACAGTTTCATGTATAAGATCTAACGTTAATGAAAGTTTTAGGTGTACGATCTACTTAATGTAAGTGTTAGGTATAAGAGCACCACTTAATGTAAGTGTTTAGTTGTAGACCCGCTTTAATTGTAAAGTTTAGGCATAAGCAGCAACTTACGGTAACATGTTTACAGTAGGTGTTAAAATCTCTCCTCTTTTTTT
>NW_019951498.1:0-5717 GCF_002910315.2 Salvelinus sp. IW2-2015 | reverse complement strand
TTATGGTAGAATGGCCAGATGGAAGCTACTCCTCAGTAAAAGGCACATGACAGCCCGCTTGGAGTTTGCCAAAAGGCACCTAAAGGACTCGTAGACAATGAGAAATAAGATTCTCTGGTCTGATGAAACCAAGATTAAACTCTTTGGCCTGAATGCCAAGCATCACGTCTGGAGGATCCCAGGCACCGCTCATCACCTGGCCAATACCATCCCTACGGTGAAGCATGGTGGTAGCAGTATCATGCTGTGGGAATGTTTTTCAGTGGCAGGGACTGGGAGACTAGTCAGCATCGAGGAAAAGATGAACAGAGCAAAGTACTGAGGTATCCTTGATGAAAACCTGCCCCAAAGCGCTCAGGACCTCAGATTGGGGGCAAAGGTTCACCTTCCAACAGGACAATGACTCTAAGCACACAGCCAAGACAACGCAGGAGTGGCTTCGGCACAAGTCTCTGAATGTCCTTGAGTGGCCCAGGCAGAGCTCAGACTTGAACGCGATCAAACATCTCTGGAGAGACCTGAAAATAGCTGTGCAGCAACGCTCCCCATCCAACCTAACAGAGCTCGAGAGGATCTGCAGAGAAGAACTGGAGAAACTCTCCAAATACAGGTGTGCCAAGCTTGTAGCGTCATACCCAAGGAGACTCGAGGCTGTAATCGCTGCCAAAGGTGCTTCAACAAAGTACTGAGTATAGGGTCTGAATACTTACGTAAATGTGATATTTCAGTTTCTTCTTCTTCTTCTTATTTTTAAAACATTTCTAAACCTGTTTTTGATTTGTCATTATGGGGTATTGTGTGTAGATTAATGAGGAAAACAGACAATTTAATATATTTTAGAATAAGGCTGTAACGTAACAAAATGTGCAAAAAGTGAAGGTGTCTGAATACTTTCCGAATGCACTGTATTTTCATAATATTTGGGTTTTTCACAGTGCAAAATCCATAGCTGGTAGGCTTATTGTTGGTTGGGAAAATGTACTGCCTGTTATATTTGAACTCTGACCTGATGACCATGCACAAGAAAATGTAGCCCATGGGTTTGTCCATGATGTCAGCAATACCCGCCTTCCCAACTTGAACTGTGTATGATGTTGAAATGGTCAGCCCTTATGCATTTCCCAAACCAGGGCCCTGTTCGACTACTTTAAAAATGTAACCTTTCTTTGTCCCTTCCTTGGAACATTTACTGATCTGACCTGATTGGATCTGTGATAGATATGAAGTGGAACAAATATTTTCTCCTATCCAGTTGTGTTGGATCAGTGCTTAGCCAATTGGATTTATTAGGATCCCCATTAGCCGACATATAACGAAAAAGACATTACAGACAAAAMACTTTACAATTTACATACATTTAAACACATTAACATGTAATGTGTGTGCATCAATCAGTTACACATACATGTCAGTACATACACACAACAAGTAGGCCTACTCTAAAGAAGAGAAGAAGGAAGGATGAATGTTTTTAGTCTACTGGTGGACCAGTTACTCTAAATCTTCCATATCTTTTCTTCATAGGCTAAACACTACAGGTGACACAGTTCAGGAGGTGGTGTACTGGAGAGACGCGTGTGCTGGTGAGACGCCACCAAAAATGTACAGAACAGAAATCAAGACTGTTTACTAAGGAGATCTCTACAATAATATTTAGCCAAAACCCAGATATAGAGAGAGTGTGAACTTGACTAAAGCCAAAATAATGACTCACTTGCAAGCGGGCCTGAGCTCCGAGACCACAGAGAAAGCTCGTCAGGAGCTCAACGAGAACCCTGACACCCTCCATGCGGACATCCAGCAGGTGCGCGACATGATCGTGACGCGGCCCGACATCGGCTTTCTGCGCACCGATGACGACTTCATCCTGAGGTTTCTGCGGGCGCGCAAGTTCAACCAGGCAGAGACCTTCCGGCTCCTGGCCCAGTATTTTCAATTCCGCCAGCAGAACCTGGACATGTTCCAGAGCTTCAAGGTTGACGACCCGGGAATCAAGAGGGCTCTGATGGACGGCTTCCCAGGTGTCTTGGAGACTCCGGATCAGCATGGCAGGAAGATACTCATCCTATTTGCTTCCAACTGGGACCAGGGAAGGTGAGTGCATAGATATTTTAGTAGGCACATTTGTCTCACTGAAATGGCTTCTTTGTTGTAATTGTTTCATTAATCAAGTAAACAATTGTACTGTAGCTACTGATTCATACTGATTTGATAGAATACTTAAAACATTTAAATTTGAAACTAAACAGCGAAACAACAACCACTCTCTTGCCCAAAGACTTTACTCCGGCCCTTTTCTGGCCCACTCAATGGTCAGACCCAGCAGACCCGGGACAGAAATAATTGAATTATTGTAATAGTCTTGATACAGAACAGTGCTGGATTGTTCTGCATTGTATCCCAATCTGATGTATCTTTCTCTCTCTGTGAAGGAGCTCTTTCACAGACATCCTCCGAGCCATCCTCCTCTCCCTGGAYGTTCTCATAGAGAACCAAGAACTCCAGATCAACGGCTTCATCTTGATCATCGACTGGAGTAACTTCTCCTTCAAGCAGGCATCCAAGCTCACGCCCAACATTCTCAAACTGGCAATCGAAGGCCTGCAGGTAGGCGTGACCAGGGTTGTGTTCAGTATACATTAAACAGAACAAAACGGTCTGAAACAGAGTGAGGCGCTACAGTATCTGAACATGTCCAATAAGAAATGCTAAATTTCATGTTGCTATGGTGTGCCCTAATGATCACCACCCAGCACTGACTGGGTTGAATCGACCCAAAGCAGATAAATGTAGCTAAGTAATCAGCATTAAGGTGAATTAGATCATGGTTGCATTGTGAAGTTGGATTGTACTCTCTTACCTCTATAATTGGTTAGCTGTAGAGAGAAAATGTGGAAAGTGATGGGTATCATCAGCACCTATTGTCCTGATCATATAAGTGCCTGTTCTGAATGTTGAAATGAAGATGGATTTTATGGTTTAATGTGTCTCTATGCTCTGGTCTGAATATTCAACCCAAGTCTATTCTACTGGATTTTTGGACAATTGCAATTTGACACATGCAATATGTGGAGCCATCACACCACATATGGCCGATTCTACTGTTAACGTTTTTATTGCATAATTTCAGGGTCCTTCTTTATCAGTTCTAAGGACAGATATAAATAGACAGTATTCTGCCTTGCAGTGCATATGACTACCAGTAAATAAAGATTACTCGATAATATGACGATAGTAGGCCTACATAAAGATGGGATGTCCTGTTGCTAAGTAACAAGGTAAAGCACAGTGGTTAGTGTATGCCCTGATCTCAAATGCTATGCTACTCAGACACTGAGTGATGTGGACACATTATATGGGCCGATCAGCAAGCAGACAGTGGAGATATCAGGGAATATGCTTTTTTTCATTACAAAATTGTGTTGTGTAATAGAAACACCAAATGCTTATGGCTTATGAGGGAATTATTTAGCAATGGCAATAAGTCAGAGACTGTACAATCAACTGGGTAGTAGTTTACCTCTTTGCATAAAACTATACTGAACAAAAGTATAAACAACATGCAACAATTTCTAAGATTTCACTGAGTTACAGTTCATATAAGGAAATCAGCCAATTTAAATAAGTTCTATATGGATTTCACATGACTGGGAATACAGATATGCATCTGTTAGTCACAGATCCTTGCGACATGGGGCCGTGCATTATCATGCTGAAACATGAGGTGATGGCGGAAGATGAATGGCACGACAATGGGCCTCAGGATCTCATCGCGGTATCTCTGTGTATTCAAATTGCCATCGATAAAATACAATTGTGTTCGTTGTCCATAGCTTATGCCTGCCCATACCATAACCCCATTGCCACCATGGGGAACTCTGTTAGCAACGTTGACATCAGCAAACCGCTCGCCAACACGACTGTACTGATCACGATGGGAGACAGAGAACTGGTTTCAAGCGCAGGGCGCAGCAGGCGTTTATTTGTAAAGGACCACAGGAGGAGGCAGGTAGCTGGGACCAGGGGCAGGCAGAAGGTTATACACAGGGGGTCCAAAAAGGAAACAGTACAGGCAGGGAAAAGACTAGTAACGTAGTCCGGGAGATCAGGCAATAGGTTGATAACAGGAAATCCAATAGGCTAAAGTACAGGCAGGGAATAGGCAAAAGGCGTCGTTAGTGAGGCAGGCAAAAACTATCATACACGTGAGGATTAAATTACGGGGAAAAACAGAGCTCCGAATGGAAGTGTGTCACAAAACAAACAATACCTCACAATGACGGGGTGCAAAGAACTGAACTAAATAGTGTGTGATACTGACATACAGGTGTGTGAACAGGTGATCAGAATTCAGGTGATTGGGATCTGGAGAGTGAGCTGCGTTCAGGGGATCTACGTGTTTGAGAGTGTAAATTGGAAGCAGACATTACAACGACACAATACACGCTACGCTGTCTGTCATCTGCCCGGTACAGTTGAAACCGGGATTCATCCGTGAAGAGCACACCTCTCCAGCATGCCAGTGGCCATCAAAGGCGAGCATTTGCCCACTGAAGTCAGTGACGACGCCGTACTGCAGTCAGGTCAAGACCCTGGTGAGTAAGAAAAGCACGCAGATGAGCTTCCCTGAGACGGTTTCTGACAGTTTGTTCAGAAATGTTTATGTTGTGCAAACCCACAATTTCATCAGCTGTCCGGATGTCTGGTCTCAGACAATCCTGCAGGTGAAGAAACTGGATGTGGAAGTCCTGGGCTGGCGTAGTTACACATGGTCTGCGGTTGTTAGGCCGGTTGGACGTACTGCCAAATTCTCTAAAACCATGTTGAAGCAGCTTAAATCAAATTAAATACAATTTTATTGGTCACATACACATGGTTAGCAGATGTTATTGCGAGTGCAGCGAAATGCTTGTGCTTCTAGTTCCGATGGTGCAGTAATATCTAACAAGTAATCTAACACATTCACAACAACTACCTTATACACACAAATTTAAGTAAAGGGATGGAATAAGAATATATACATATAAATATATGGATGAGCGATGACCGAGCGGCATAGGCAAGACGCAATAGATGGTATAAAATAGAGTATATACACGAGATGAGTAATGCAAGATATGTAAACATTATTCAAGTGGCATTTATTAAAGTGGCCAATGATTTCAAGTCTGTATGTAGGCAGCAGCCTCTCTGTGTTAGTGATAGCTGTTTAACAGTCTGATGGCCTTGAGATAGAGGCTGTTTTTCAGTCTCTCGGTCCCAGCTTTGATGCACCTGTACTGACCTCGCCTTCTGGATGGTAGCGGGGTGAACAGGCAGTGGCTTGGGTGGTTGTTGTCCTTGATGATCTTTTTGGCCTTCCTGTGCTGTAGGTGTCCTGGAGGGCAGGTACTTTGCGCCCGGTGATGCATTGTGCAGATCACACCACCCTCTGGAGAGCCTTGCGGTTGTGGGTGGTGCAATTGCCGTGCCAGGTGATGATACAGCCCGACAGGATGCTCTCAATTGTACATCTGTAAAAGTTTGTGAGGGTTTCAGGTGACAAGGCAAGTTTCTTCAGCCTCCTGAGGTTGAAGAGGCACTGTTGCGCCTTCTTCACCACACTATCTGTGTGGGTGGACCATTTCAGTTTGTCCGTGATGTGTACACCAAGGAACTACTTAACACTTTTCCACCTTTCTCCACTTGCTGTCCCGTTTGATGTGGAGGGGGTGGGG
>NW_019951497.1:0-5719 GCF_002910315.2 Salvelinus sp. IW2-2015 | reverse complement strand
AAAACTTCAGGCAGGCCCAATGTCTCCTGTGATGGCTGACGCTAAAAACATTCAAGTCAGGCCAAATTCTTCCTTGAGTGCTGAGCTGAAACTTCAGGCAGCCAATTTCTCTGGTGATGCCTGAGCTAAACTTCAGCAGCAGATATCCTCTGCCCTAGGAATCTGAGCTTAAAAACTTCAGCAGGCAGATCTCCCTGTGATGCTGAGCTAAAACTGCAGCAGGCCAATTCTCCGTGATGCTGAGCTAGAAACTTCAGCAGGGCCATTCTCTGTGATGCCGCTGAGCTAAAACTTCAGCAGGGCCAATTCAGCGTACCTTGACAGTGGGCACTCTACTTGTTCCAGAGCCTAAGTTTGAAGTCAGACATAATCGACGGCTTATTGCGAAAAGAATTGTCCAGTTTACGTTTATGCCACTGATGGAGAGATAGAATAGGTTGCACCACAGTTCAGAGCAATCCATTTTGATGAGAAGTGTTCATTCACTGGATAGGCGGATGGAAAAACCAGTTTGACAATCCAAAACTGGAGAAACTACCACTCGCCTGAGAAGACCTGTGGATGTCAGAGAGTGACATCAAACTCGCTTGAAGCAAGCTCAGCATCACAGGAGAATTGGCCTGCTGAAGTTTTAGCTCAGCATCACAGGAGAATTGAGGCACACAGAACAAAGTAGGTGAAGAGGACCGTGAGCTAGTAGACTCTGGAGTGTCAACTGAGCCACTGGATAGTGTTGATGAGTCACCGATATGGTGATGATTGAAGGCGGAGGTTGTCGGGAGTGGAGTGTTGATACTGCTGGAGGTTTCAGCACAGTGAATCGTGAGGGTCTCTGACATGTCAATAACATTAAGAGTACCTTTGTCCTCTACTTCTACCATTGAGGTCAGGTTAAATAACTCATTTCCAAAAATAGGGTCCATGAACTAAAGTCTGAAGTTGCCGTGAAGTCCACACTGCTTCTTTACATCGTTCAAAAGCTCAGTCACAGATGCAGATAGTCCACAAGGAAAGGTCCGTCTCTGGCAGCGGCCATCAATCAGGATGACCTTCATGATTGCAGGAGTTGGCATCATCTTGCTTCTTAGTCTGCAAAGAAAACAGACAAGAACAACAGTCAAGGATTATTCTTCATGGTCCATAAAATGTTAATTATATTTGAAAGTTGTAAGAAATACAGTTTTCATATCTATTTTCTACTGATTAGGCAGGCATGCATATTCATTGATATTCAACCAGTATGTGCTAAACATACTTAACCTCTTGTTGGATGTGCCATTTCAAAGTCACCATGCGGACTGATCCAATGATGGAGTCAACCAGTGGATAACTGTCTGCCAGTTCACTTAGTGCCACTAGAGTCACATCTCTTGTGGGAGCAGGACTAAGTTCAAAGGCTCTATAATGTTTTCTGTACCAACCACACAGTTCCTTGACAATGAAAAACACACTCATGCAAAATGCAAATTTGAACAATTTCACCAAAAATCTGCTAATCCACCTGCTAATTTATGGGCAACTATCATTCCCCTCCTGTAGGTTATGCCCTTACTTGTCACACACTGGGAAAGATAAACCTCAGGTGTGTCAAGGTACTTCTGTCTAATGGATTCCGCTATTTCATTTTTGAGTATTCACTGGGAGAGTGGAGACAGTTGAGACCTCAAGTTCAGACTTGCTAATATATGGAGAGCTCAACTAGTAAGCGATCATCTGATGTGTGGAGGCTAATGAAAGAGGCACATTTTTGAAGCACCTTGAAGCACTGCCTTTTTAAAGCAAGTTATGTTTGGCCTCAAACTGCATTGTCCAATCTGCCCTACCAAGCAAAAAGGCAGTAACTGCTCATTTGGTCAAAAATGAGTTAATGTCATTTTTGCTACATTAAATACAATGCTTAATCATGTGGACAAGTATCCTGCCTATATTGTATTGTGTTTTGGAGAAAATGGGGGGTCATGTTAGCAGTAACTGCATAAAGTTACTGTTTAATCAAGGTTAAAAGAAAAGGCATTTTTCTCAGTTCCACGCTATGAGCAGCTACTGCCTTTTTGCTTGGTAGGGCAGCACAGCCTTACAAGAGGACCAGAAAAACTAATCATCTGGGAGTAGTGTTCCAGATAATGATGCTTCGGTAGAAAGGGGGATACCCAGTCAGTTGTCCAACTGAATGTATTCAACTGAAATGTGTCTTCCGCATTTAACCCAACCCCTCTGAATGWGAGATGCCTTAATTGACACCCACTTATTCAGCACCCCTGGAACAGTGGGTTAACTGCCTTTCTCGGGGAAAGAACGACAGATTTTTACCTTGTTAGCTCGGGGATTCGATCCAGCAACCTCCGGTTACAGAAGCCTAACGCCAGGGAACAACACTTTGCCTCTGCTCAATTATTTTGCTTTCTAGATAAGAAATAGAGTCATCACTATGCACAGGGGCAACAACAAGCTCAATGATGTCTTTCAGGTCCATAAGTACAAGCCATGCTGGCTCATCTTCAGGTACAAGGGGACGATCAAAAATGGTAGCAAACTTAGCAAGCACCAGTTTTCATGAGCGTTTACACCAGGGGTCGGGAACCTATGGCTCCCGAGCCAGGTGTGGCTCTTTTGATGATTGCATCTGGCTCGCAGATAAAACAAAATATTCTCACTTTTTATTTTTTATTTTTTTTAAATACATTTTATCCCCTTTTCTCCCCAATTTTCGTGGTATCCAATCGCTAGTAATTACTATCTTGTCTCATCGCTACAACTCCTTGTTTTAATCCATCCATCGATTTTTCACTGCTCATGTCCTGTTCAGGGCTGCAGGAGCAATTGTCCATTATTTTAATTAAATGATACTGGCCTACGTTGGCCGTTGCTAGGTAAAACAGGTAAACGCCTCCTTTTGAATCAGTCTGCTCGGTCATTAGCTCAAAGCTAACCCTTCGACGAAGAAGATGGCGAAAATAAAAAAAMATGACGAGTATCGTACATTTCAGGACGAATGGACCGAAGAATTCGCCTTTGTGGAGAGAGCAGGTTCTGCGGTGTGTCTAATTTGCAATGACAAAATTACATCGATGAAACGGTCGAATGTAAAGCGGCACTTCGACACTCGCCATGCTACCTTTGCATCAAAATACCCTGCGGGAGACAGCAGAAAGAAAGCGTGCCAAGAGCTACTGAGCAGGGTGCAAGCTAGCCAGCAGCAACTCCGCGTATGGACCCGGCAAGGTGACTATAATTCCGCTAGCTTTGCTGGATCTTTAGCAATAGTGAGGAACGGAAAACCATTCACAGATGGCGAGTATGCTAAAACGTTCATGCTGGATGTAGCCAATGCACTTTTTGATGATCTTCCGAACAAAGACAAGATAATTAAACGGATACAAGACATGCCTCTGTCGGCAAGAACTGTTCATGATCGTACCATCGTGATGGCAAACAAAGTGGAGGAAACGCAAGTGAAGGACATAAATGCAGCGCCGTTCTTTTCCCTGGCTTTGGATGAGTCAATAGACGTGAGCCATTTGTCGCAGTTCAGCGTGATTGCAAGATATGCTGTTGGTGACACACTGCGCGAAGAAAGTCTTGCAGTTCTGCCATTAAAAGGGTCCACAAGAGGTGAGGATTTACGTTTATTTTAATGTCTTTCATTTGGAGTTTGCTCAAGAAAACAAAATGTCTACCTATGGATAAATCTCTCTCAGTGTGTACTTGGATTGGTGCTCCGGTATGGTGGGTTGAATTCATAAAAAGGATTGTGTGCGCTTCTCCGTGACATTGAAAATAAGACCCTAAGTTTCAGTTGCTATTTCTAACACCAGGAGGCCTTTGTGCTCCAGATGTGTGACAGGCCGTTTGGGAAGTGATGTCGCTGGTCATGTCGTGTGATCACTTTATTGTTGCTCGAGCTTAATTGATCGCCATTTTAAAAACACTGCTGGATGTAAGTTGTGGAAATAACTATGCTGGTCTGCTTTTGCACAGCAATGTGCGTTGGTTGTCAAGAGGGAAGGTGCTTAGCCGTTTTGGCGGCTTGCTGAAAGAAATCCGGACCATTAGTCCTGTGAATGAATAGGCAAATCGAGCATTCCTCGAGGACTAGCGTTGAAACTAGTGGTTCCTCCAGTATTTATGATCTCGATAGATCATGACTGAACACGTGAACCAGCTTCAACGTGAAATGAAGGCATTGGAATACAATGTTATCCCTTCAACAAGCTGTGTGTTGGCTTTTGAAAACAAGCGCTAGTCTTTTCCAATCATGGATCTTGCAAACAGGTCGTCTTACTACATTTTGAAAAAACTGAAGCCAACATTTGAAAGATGCATCGCACAGCAAGTGAGCCTATTCCAAAACGTTGATCTTCCACAGTTCTAGCTGCTGCACATCCCAGTCTGCCTTACAATCCTTCAGAGCACGCTTGTGGAGAATTTCGTGACACCAGACTCGTCTTTTTAAGTTGCATCACCGCTTCCAAACGAGTGTTCACCAGTGAACACAAGCGACCTGAGTTTACATCTTGGTGTTCTCTGTCGAGATTTTGAAGCATGAAGTGGCCTGACCTGAAGGCTCAGCATGTGGGTGAATAATGTTCAAGGTCACTGAATGGAAGATTTGGCAAAGAATACATCGAGACAGAAGCGGAGTTTGGCGAGCAAGCACTGTGCAGAAATGAAAAAACATCAACCGAAGACCAGCCTGATTCTCAAACTTGGAACGCGCTTTCCTGGTCCACATCCACACACTGCATGCGTGTGAGTATTTGCTGATTGGCCATGTTTGGATCTAGTATTGCATGGAGCAGTCATTCTCACATTTAAAAACATCAAGTCACCTACCGATCATTTAACGTTGATGAGAAGCCCTCATACGCTTGCATGAGCTTACCTCACCGAAGTTACAACCAGACTTACCAAAGACAACGTGAGCAAATCCATGCAGTCACCAGTCGGCATGTTCAAATGGTGAGTTATCATAACAACACTTTATTAAGATATAGATTAGGTCTTATTATATACTGACTATTCTAGGTTGAATTCTACTTTTAAATAATTATATGAGTCTCATGAATAAATTTCCCCGAAATGTTTTGCTTTCCAGATTGGCTCTCTTAAGTTCAAAAGGTTCCCTGACCTTGGTTACACCACTGATTTTTCCTTACTGGAAAATCTGTTGTGGTACACGGTGAGGTCGTTTTGTCTTGTTGTACCACTTGTAGGGGAAATTCAAGAATAACGCTGTATTCAAGGTAATCCTAATGGTAAAACAGTTTTGTCTTGATACATAGTATGCTAAGCAGTGAGACAGCTCGTTTGAGACAATCGCCAAAAATATTTTGTGTACCAAGATCTGGAGTATAGCCAACGAGATGGCTGTGACAAGATTAGTTTTAAGTTGCTGTGGAAAACACAAGTCTTCTTCACCCCAAAAGATGTTTGTTTCAAGTTGTCTTCAGCTTCTTTTTGTTTCTCACTGAAAAGCACCAGATGCATTCATTGTAATGAATATCAAAACTTTTCCTGTGCAAACCATGCAATAAGTATCCCCTGAGAAACTCTCATGAAACCAGATATGCCCTGTGAGCTCCCAGATTGTCAACCCAGCTCTACACTCTATAACTGTACCTATTTACATATACAAACCTAGTACAGGGGCAATAACACTCAAAGTGTCTCCTGAGTTCGTAGATCTCGTAAGAGGTTATACAAACTTACCGATACCCAT
>NW_019951496.1:0-5720 GCF_002910315.2 Salvelinus sp. IW2-2015 | reverse complement strand
GAAACCTTCCTAACCTAGACATGTCCTTCTGTCCCCTGGGAGAAACCTTCCTAATCTAGACATGTCCTTCTGTCCCCTGGGAGAAACCTTCCTAATCTAGACATGTCCTTCTGTATCTCAGGAGGTCTGAAGGTCAGGGGTTTTATGTAACAGGCATAGGGTTGCAAAACTACCAGTAGTTTGACAATCTATCACAACTTTCTTAATTTATATTTCAATAACATCAAATGTTTTCATAAAGTTTTCCTTTTAAAAACAAATAATAATCTGTGTCCATATTGTCCATGAGTTTCTAGTACATATACCAATATGGTTCAAGAGAAAAGAGCCTAATTAATGAGAAGATGTAAATGAACATTTAGATTTCTTAATGTCTTAATGAACTCGTCCAACTATAGCATGTCCCGGCTGCCACCAGTCGAACGCCAAAACAACCACAAAAAACACACACCGACGTTGTCAAAGAAGTGTGAGAAAGAACAAGATATTTCATGCTGAAACCATCTTATTAAAACAGATGGAATTCACCAACTTGATGGTTTATATTTAGGATAATGTCGTACAGCTTTGGTAAAATTATTTTTTGTTGAAAATCTTATTTAATGATTTCATATATTGGACATGTGATAAGGCCACACAGAGAGGGCCAGATATACACTATTGTTTATTTAACCAGGTAGGCCAGTTGAGAACAAGTTCTCATTTACAACTGCGACCTGGTCAAGATAAAGCAAAGCAGTTCGACACATACAACAACAACACAGAGTTACACATAAACAAGCTTACAGTCAAGCTTACTACATGACTGGGATGATGGTGTTGATGTGTGACATGACGTTCAAAGCATTTCACGGTGACAGATGTGGGTGCTACAGGACGACAGTCATTTAGGCAGGTTGCCTTGGAGTTCTTTGGAACAGGGAAAATGGTGGTCTGCTTGAAACATGTTGGGATTACAGACTGGAACAAGGAGATGTTGAAAATGTTAGTGAAGACACTTTCCAGCTGGTCTGCACATGSTCTGAAAAACGACCCCTGGTATTCCGTCTGGCCCAGCGGCCTTACGAGTCTCACACAAGTCGGCCACGGTGAGTCAATGTAGGCAGAGAGGGCAGCCTCTGGTTAATGCAGTATAGGGGTCAGAAGTGTTACCTATTAGAATGCAGTACAGGGGTCAGAAGTGTTACCTATTAGAATGCAGTACAGGGGTCAGAAGTGTACCTATTAATGCCACGACAGCGCAAGGTCGATCCTTACCATTAAAATAGGCAGATATAACCGGTCAGAAGTCTACAACCCCTACTAGAATTGCACAGTACACAACCGGCGTCCAAGAGCCCATGTACCGTATAGAAAACACCGCCAACTTACAACGGTACAAGAAATCGATAAACCCCTATTAAAACCCGCAACAAAAGTAGAGCAGAGCGCGTCCAGAAGCTAGTTCCCTATTAGATGCACCCCCAGAACTAACAGCGCGGTCGATAACCACAGTCGCAAATAACACCCTCAACCAATCATAAACGCCCCCGTACAACTACAGGGCGTCAACGCAGCAGTGCGTCCACCCCCTTAATCTAGATGCACCCCACGACTACACCAAGGCCCGTCCCAGAAAGTAGAACGACTAGCCATAGAATCTCACCCAAACACCCATGTACCAGCGAACGGACGACGTCAGAGCAAAAGCTCAACAAACCAACAATACCCAATAGCACACGCCGACCAGATACAGCGGAATCATCAACCAAGTAGATAACCCTCATGCCCATAGAACTGGCAGAACCCCCTACATAGGGAAGTCAGACCCCACGTGTTAACCCGATTAGGAATGCACCAAGCCTTGAAGGAAGCATCGAAACAGTTGACCTCTGCAAAATTGGTGGGACCGGGCAAAACAGACCGATATTTGCCACCGCGACCCACCCCGTGAACAACAAACCTATGATAACCCGAAATCCCGGGAACAGGAGTGATTCACCGCAGCTCCTGATGAATGTCTTCCGTTAAACCGAAACCCACATACTCCCTCCTATATCACAGACAACGCGATAATCGCCTCGGAAAAACAACCGAACGCGAACCAACACCAATCTGTAAATACAGTCCTCTCCAACAAGACCCGCACAGCACCCACCAAACCCGGAACAAACCCCGACCGAACCCCGAACCAACCAGACACCCGCGCCCACCCTGGCCCACACTCTGGCAAGCTTCAGACCACACACACCACACACAAACACACCTCTCTCGGTCCCCTGCTGAGCAAGGACCCAGGCGGACCATCATACTGATAGCAAATTCCAGACCCGGTCCACCTAGAAAACTAGGAACACATATCACCTAACCAGCTAGGACACCGAGCAAGAACTAGACAACATTATGACGCTAACCAGCAAGTAACAGAGACGAAGCACGAGGAGCCAACTACACCCGATTATCGTACCCAAGAACTCGACAGAGAACTATGGACATAGAAACCCTATAACGCCGGCGCGATAACCCACGGCATCAGCACAGAGAGAAAGAATAGACAAATATCGAACAAATCCAGACCACTAAGAGATGAGATCGAAACCAGACTCCACATACGAATATGCGATACCAGATAACCCGCACAAGAAGAGCCGCCAGAGAGAGAAGAAACGTGATAGACCAAGATATCGTACCAGATCCAGAGACAAGAAGGAGAAGAGAGAGAAGAAACCAGACATTATTGCGTTAACCAGATCCCAACGACAGCGAGAGAAACAACAGTATCTACCAGATCCAGACAAAGAAGCCAAGAAAC
The DNA here is from genome assembly GCF_002910315.2 of Salvelinus sp. IW2-2015. Lineage (NCBI taxonomy): Eukaryota > Metazoa > Chordata > Actinopteri > Salmoniformes > Salmonidae > Salvelinus > Salvelinus sp. IW2-2015. Next base: position 2,929 of record NW_019951496.1, on the reverse strand, counting down.
TTAGAACAATTATCTGTTAAACCAGACCTCAGGACAGAGACGATACCAGAGATAACCATTATCACGATACCAGATCCAGACAGAGAGAGAAAGAACAGACATTAGTGCGTACAGATCCACGAAGAGCTAAGTTTCGACCAGACAAGCACGGAGAGAAACCAGAGACATTATCGTTACCGATCAAGAGAAGGAGAAACGACTATCGTACCACAGAGAGAGAGAGAGAGAAACTAGCATTATCGTACCAGATCCAGAGAGAGAGAGAGAGAGAGAAACTAGACCATTATCGTACCAGATCCAGACAGAGAGAGGAAAACAGACATTATCGCTACCAGATCCAGCAAGAGAGAAACTTAGACATTATCGTACCAGATCCAGACAGAGAGAGAGAGAGAAACTAGACATTATCTACCAATCCAGACAGAGAGAGAGAAACCCAGACATTAGCGTACAGATCTTCAGAAAGAGAAGAGAAACCAACATTATCGTACCAGATTCCAGACAGAGAGAGAAACCAGACATTATCGTAGCCAGATCCAAGACAGAGAGACGAAAACGATCATACATTATCGTACAGATCCAGGCCAGAAGAACTATACATTGATCGTACCAGATACAGGACAGAGAAACGATACCAATTTATGCGTAAACCAATCCAGACAGAGAAACGATACATATATCGTCCAGATTCCAACAGAGATAACTTATACATTATCGACCAGATCCAGGACAAGAGAAACATACAGTTATCGTACCAGATCAGACAGAGAGAAAGACGATACATTATCGTAACAGACTTCCAGGCAGAGAAACTAATACAAAATAAATCGTACCAGAATCCAGACAGCAGAAACGTTTACAATCCTAACCAGCATCCAGACAGAGAACAACGATACATATATCGTTACGCACCTCCAGACAGAGAACATACAATGGTACCAGAGCCACAGAGAAAACGATACATTATCGTACGATCCAGAGGAAAACGAATACATTAGTACCAGATCCAGACAAAAGAAGAACACTCCTTGAACTTATCGTACCAGATCCAGACAGAGAAACTTACATTATCGCTACCAGATCCAGACAGAAGAAACATGACATTCATGTACCCAGATCCAGACAGAGAAAACTGATACATTTATCTACCAGATCCAGGCAAGATGAAACGATACATATCTACCCAGATCCAGACAGAGAAACTATACCATTATCGACAGTCCAGACAGATAAACTATACATTATTTCGTACAGATCCAAACAGAGAAAGAACTATACATACGTACCAGATCAGCAGAAAACGATAACAATATCCCGTACCAGATCCAGACACTATAACCATACATTCAAAGACAAAAAAGCAACATGTGTGTTGTGTGTGTGATCCCTGCTCTTTAGTGTGGGGGTTGTAACTGTATAATGCTAGTCAAACAGAATACCCCTCATCGCTGCCTCAAGGGGTCGCGGTCATTTTCTACTGTTGGTCAACTCTGTTATCAGGACAACCCATCGCCGACAACTGGCTCGTTAACCCGACCAGTCTAGCCGCTGTGTCCGCAAAGCGGCACCCTACTCCCTAAGCGAACTTGCGTCCCATAAAGTAGTCGCACTATATAGGAATAGAGAAAATGTCATTTGGGACCCACCACCATTAGCTTTTATAAATACCTTGGCTGAATACAACATGTGTTCAGTGACTACGCTGTTGAACGGATCGGGTTAAAAATGAGACGATCCACAAATTCTGATAAAACTATGGGGCACCGGTTATGCGACAATCACTGGATCACAGAACTCATGGGGAATACCCTGTAAACCAGACCACGAGATGGAATTTCCTTAGACTAATGGGACAGACCCCTAGGAAACATCACACCGACACAACAACAACCCCACCCAAGATCCACTGCCAATTATAATGTAATTAACCACGTAATTAGAACCACCCTGACAATATTAACACAGATTCCGATATTTTAGCACCTCCATCGTTCTGGGTAGACACACTCGACTTTAAATAAAAACAATAACCGCCTGTACTGTAAAACGTAGAAATCCAACTCGACATCCTACAATATGGAAATCGTACAATTTAACCTCCCCGATCCTGTTGGAAGACGCAGCTGCGAGCATTGAGAAGTGAATATAAAAAACACAAAATATCGATGGCCTGTGCGGTTGCGTTGAGAACCCATCGGTGACCTCGGAATATGAAAAAACAACCCACTGACACCTCCATTAGCCATAGTTAGAACCCAACTTATGACCTTCGAATCGTCGTAACCATAAACAATACTGACCTAAACAATTCTTGATCCTATTAGACCAACTCACTAAATATAAATCCTCCGTACTATAATACCTCGTTGTCGTACTCAAGACCCACTGGGACTAATGATAAAACACGCAGATATAAACCTACCCGTCCTGTAATACGACCCCACCTTGACCTATGATTAAAACAACTACATTCCGTCTGCTAGACCACTACTAATGAAACTAAAAATCAATATCTCTAAAACTAATATCGCCTTAGACTCCCCTGATCAGAACCCATCTGACTAAAATAAAAGAAACCCACAAAATACCTCCCGTCTCCTTCTATAAGCACACATGACTACTGATAATTGACTAAATAAGTAAACCCCAAATACCTTCCCTTGCTCATGTTTACCTCACTGTACTAATAAGTACCAAACAATACCTCCTCGTTTCTTTTCTAAACCACTGATACTTATAAACAAATATATAAACCTACCCTGTCTTAGCCATGATAATAAACAAACCTGGTTAACACTAATAACATACCTCCTCTAGACCCTACTAAATAAAACAAACTCCTGTCTTAACCACTGACTAATAACAATACCTTCGGCGTTAGACCACGACTAATAAAACAATACCGCCTGTCCTCAACCACTCTTAATAT
>NW_019951495.1:0-5722 GCF_002910315.2 Salvelinus sp. IW2-2015 | reverse complement strand
TTTAAAAAATTGGCAACATCAAAATGGTTTTGTGATGAATAAGCCATCTGATTGTGATAAAGAGTTGAATTTGTCATTCTGCCCATAATTTTAATTTAAAGTAACTCCAAAGTTTTTTTTCCATCATTCTTTATATCATTGATCTTGGCTTCAGAATACAGTTTTCTTCTTTTTGTTGAGTTTAGTCACATAATTTCATCATTTTGCAGTAAGTCAGCCAGTCAGATGGTACAGCCAGTCAGATGTACAGGCAGTCAGATAGGCCACTCCTTTTGCCTCATCCTTTTCAACCATACAGTTTTTCAATTCCTCATCAATCCATGGATCCTTAACAGTTATATCAGTCAGTCTCTTAACAGCTGCATATTTATCAATAATTGGAAGAAGCAATTTCATAAATTCATCAAGTGCCGTGTCTGGATGCTCCTCATTAATCACATCAGACCAACAAAATATTTTTAACATCATCCACATAAGAGTCACAGTAAAATATTTTGTATGAATCTCTTATACACTATTTTAGGCCCAGCTGTTGTAACTTTGGCTCATATTGTGGTCACTGCATCCAATGGTAGGGTTATACGCTTTAGAACACATTTCTACAGTATTAGTAGAAATGTGATGGATACATGTGGATGATCTTGTTCCTGTAGTGTTTGTAAACACCCTGGTAGGTTGATTAATAACCTGAACCGGATTCAGACACTGGTTACAGTGAGAAGCTTCCTCTTGTTAAACACCCTGGTAGGTCATTAATAACCTGAACCAGATTACAGGACCGGTTACAGTGAGAAGCTTCCTCTTGTAAACACCCTGTAGGTTGATTAATAACCTGAACCAGATTACAGACACTGGTTACAGTGAGAAGCTTCCTCTTGTTAAACACCCTGGTAGTTGATTAATAACCTGAACCAGATTACAGACACGTTTACAGTGAGAAGCTTCCTCTTGAGCAGACAGCTTGATGAAAACCAGTCAACATTCAAGTCCCCAAGAAAGTAGACCTCTCTGTTTACATCACATACACTATCAAGCATTTCCACACATATTATTTAGATACTGACTGTTGGCACTTGGTGGCCTATAGCAACACCCCAAAAGAAAAGGCTTTAGATGTGCCAAGTGAACCTGCAACCACAACACTTCAATAACACTTGACATAAGTCTTCTCTAAGCATTACAGGGATATGGCTCTGAATATATACAGCAACACCTCCCTCGCAGGCATTCCTGTTCTCTTCTATAGATGTTATACTTGTATTGCTACTGCTGTATCATCTAAGTGAGTCTCAGAAAGGCAAATACAGTATTTTTATTAATTATTATTTTATTTTTTATTTCACCTTTTGTCACGACTTCGGCTCTCCTTGTTCGGGCGGCGTTCGGCGGTCGACGTCACCGGGCTTTCTAGTCATCACCGATCCATGTTCCTTTTCTCCTTTTTTTTTTTGTCTTGATTACGCACACCTAATTTCTATTCCCTTATTATGTTCCTTATTTACCCTCTCGTCTACCTTTCTGTTTTGTCCGTGATTGTTTTGTGTTACCGTGTGTGTTGGAGGGTTCTCTCTTACGTTATGTTTCCTTGTGGAGATATTTTTCGGTTTTTTAAATATATTTTGAGTAAAGACTTTTGTGTTTTCTCAAACCTGTGTCCTGCGCCTGACTCAGACTACGAACCCAGCATTTTTTTTATCACAACCTTTATTATTTCACCTTTATTTAACCAGGTATTATATATATAACCCTAACCCTTTATTTAACCAGGTAGGCCAGTTGAGAACAAGTTCTCATTACAAACTGCGACCTGACCAAGATAAGCAAAGCAGTTCGAACACAAACAACACAGAGTTACACATGGAGAAACAAACATACAGTCAAATAATACTTGGTAGAAAAATAAGTCTATGTACAATGTAAGCAAATGAGGTGAGATGTGCATGCTACGGGTGGGTGCTGCTATGGTGACCAGTGAGCTGAGATAAGGCGGGGCTTTACCTAGCAAAGACTTGTAGATGACCTGAGCCAGTGGGTTTGGCGACGAGTATGAAGCGAGGGCCAGTATATGAATGTTATCTGATGTTAGCAAATTATTGATTTCATGAAGCTTATTTTTTAGGCTAGTTTCAGCCCTTCCCTGGGTAGCTTATCAGTGAAAAGACATAAAATGGAAAAGAACAAACAAAGCATGAAGAAAACAACATTTAGCGGTTGGTGTGTGTAAATGTGTTGGCGCTGCGGGGTTGGAAGATGTGTGAAACCCCAATGAATGCAAATCAAAGACTCTGAACATACGAGTGTTAACAGTTGAAAATATACATCTGACAATTGTGCCGAAGTGAAAAAACGTTAACGTGACTTTGAAGTGAGAGTCTGAGCAACGGAGTTCACCTACTACTGTCTGTGTCTGTGTCTGTGTCTGTGTCTGTGTGTGTGTCGTTTGACTTGATGTGAGAGTCTGTCCGAGTTCTCTTCCTACTGTTAATGTAGTACTAGGGAGGTAGGGGTACATGTTGTTATAAACAAGTAGTACTAGGGAGGTAGGGGTACTTGTTTGGTTATAACATGTAGTACTAGGGAGGTAGGGTACTGTTTGTTATAACATGTAGTACTAGGGAGGTAGGGGTACTGTTTTGTTATAACATGTAAGTACTAGGGAAGGTAGGGGGTACTGTTGTTATAACATGCAGTACTAGGGAGGCAGGGGTACTGTTTGTTATAACATGTAGTACAGGGAGGTAGGGTACTGTTTGTTATAACATGTAGTACTAGGGAGGTAGGGAGGTAGGGGTACTGTTTTTGTATAACATGTAGTACTAGGGAGGTAGGGAGGCAGGGGTACTGTTTGTTATAACATGTAGTGTTAGGGAGGTAAGGAGGTAGGGAGGTAGGGGTACTGTTGTTTTAAACATGTAGTACTAGGGAGGTAGGGGTAACTGTTTGTATAACATGTAGTACTAGGGAGGTAGGGGTAGTGTTTTTTATAACATGTAGTGTTAGGGAGGTAGGGAGGTAGGGGTACTGTTTGTTATAACATGTAGTACTAGGGAGGTAGGGGTACTGTTTGTTTATAACATGTAGTACTAGGGAGGGTAGGGGTACTGTTTGTTATAAACATGTAGTACTGGGAGGCAGGGGTACTGTTTTATTATTTCATTGGCAAGGTAGGCAGGAAATGTCAGCAACGAACAGTGAGCATAAAAAAACTAATAATGAAAGAAAAGTTAGTGTGGGAGAGGTGGGGAAATTTTTGTTATCAATCAATAATGACAAAACTCCTGACATTGACAACTTAGATGGAAAGTTACTGAGGATGGTAGCTGACTCTATAGCCACTCCTRTCTGTCATATCTTTAATCTGAGTCTAGAGGAAAGTCTTTGTCCTCAGGCCTGGAGGGAAGCCAAAGTCATTCCGCTACCCAAGAGTGGTAAAGCGGCCTTTAATGGTTCTAACAGCAGACCTATCAGCTTGCTGCCAGCTCTTAGCAAACTGGTGAGAAAAAAWTKGTGTTTGGCCAAATACAATGCTATTCCTCTGTAAACAAATGAACAACAGACTTTCAGCATGCTTATAGAGAAGGGCTCTCAACTTGTACTGCACTGACACTAATGACTGATGATTGGCTGAAAGAAATTGATAATAAGAAGCTTGTGGGAGCTGTACTGTTAGATTCCAGTGCAGTCTTCTATATTATTGACCATAACTTGTTGTTGAAAAACACACAGTACCAGTCAAAAGGTAGGACACACCTCATTCAAGGGTTTTTCTTTATTTTTTATTATTTTCTACTTTGTAGAATAATAGTGAAGACATCAAAACTATGAAATAACACATATGAAATCATGTAGCAACCAAGAAAGTGTTAACAAAAATCTAAATATATTTTAGATTTTAGATTCTTCAAAGTAGACACCCTTTGCCTTGATGACAGATTTGCTCACTCTTGGACCTAGACTTGGCACTCCGGTACCGCTTGCCGTGCGGTAGCAGAGAGAACAGTATATGACTTGGGTGACTGGAGTCTTTAACCATTTTTAGGGCCTTCCTYTGACACCGCGTAGTATATAAGTCCTGGAAGGCAGGAAGCTTGACCCCAGTGATGTACTGGGCCGTACGCACTACCCTCTGTAGCACCTTACGGTCGGACAACGAGCAGTTGCCATACCAGGCGGTGATGCAACCGGTCAGGATGCTCTCGCTGGTGCAGCTGTAGAACTTTTTGAAAATATGGGGACCCATGSCAAATCTTTTCAGTCTCCTGAGGGTGAATAGGCRTTGTTGTGCCCTCTTCATGACTGTCTTGGTGTGTTTGGACCATGATAGTTCGTTAGTGATGTGGACACCAAGGAACTTAACTCTCGACCCGCTCCACTACAGCCCCGTTGATTTTAATGGGAGCCTGTTCGTCCTCCTTTTCTGTAGTCCACGATCAGCTCCTTTGTCTTGCTCACATTGAGGGAGAGGTTGTTATCCTGGCACCACACGGCCAGGTTCTGACCTCCTCCCTATAGGCTGTCTCGTGGTTGTCGGGGATCAGGTCTACCACTGTTGTGTCATCAGCAACGTAATGATGGGTTGAGTTGTGTTTGGCCACGCAGTCGTGGGTGACAGGGAGTACAGGAGGGGCTAAGCCTTTATAAATCAGAGAAAATCAGAGCTGTCTTTATAAATCAGAGAAAGTCAGAGCTGTCTTTATAAATCAAGAGAAAAACAGAGCTGTCTTTACAAATCAGAGAAGATCAGAAGCTGTCTTTATAAATCAGAGCTGTCTTTATAAATCGAGGTGTCTTTATAAATCAGATAAAATCAGAGCTGTCTTTATAAATCAGGCTGTCTTTAGAAATCAGAGAAGATCAGAGTTGCATTATAAATAGAGAAAATCAGAGCTTGTCTTTATAAATAGAGAAAATCAGAGCTGTCTTTATAATCAGAGAAGATCATACCAGTAAACACACATCATAACTGGCCAGGGGCCCACACTGCTACATCATACCATTAACAACACATATAACTGGCAGGGGCCCCACACGCTCACATCATACCATTACAACACCATCATAAACTGGCCAGGGCCCCACACTGCTACATCATACACATTAATAACACATCATAACTGGCCAGGGCCCCACACGGCTACATCATACCATTAACACACATCATACTGGCCAGGGCCCCACACGGCTACATCATACCATAACAACACATCATAACTGGCCCAGGGGCCCCACACGGCTACATCATACCATTAAAACACATCATAACTGGCCAGGGCCCACACGGCTTACATCATACCATTAACAACACATCTAACTGCCAGGGGCCCCCACTGCTACATCATACATTAACACTCATACTGGCCAGGGGCCCACACGGCTACATCATACCATTAACAAACATCATAACTGGCAGGGGCCCCACACGGCTACATCATACCATTAACAACACATCATAACTGGCCAGGGGCCCAACACGGCTACATCATACCATTAACAAACACATCATAACTGGCCAGGGGCCCCACACGGCTACATCAGGCTTCGTTATTGTCATGCTCATTAGAATATGAGTCATTATCATATTGTTGCAAGGAGATATTTCAGTGTTTCTACACCTGGTTTGCATATCATTGATTTAAAGAGTTTGGTTGTCCTGTCTCGGGGTGATCACACATACGCAACAGACGGAAAAATAAAATATAATATATATTTATAAAAGATAATT
>NW_019951494.1:0-5722 GCF_002910315.2 Salvelinus sp. IW2-2015 | reverse complement strand
CAGAGAAGGAGAAAGTCAGTGTGGAGAGAGGGAGACAGTCAGTGGGAGAGGGGAGACAGTCAGTGGGGCAAGAGGAGCAGTCAGTGGGGAGAGAGGGAGACAGTCAGTGGGGCGAGAGGGAGACAGTCAGTGGGGGAGAGAGGGGAGTCAGTGGGGGAGAGAGGAGAGTCAGTTGGGGAGAGAGGGAGACAATCAGTGGGGAGAGTGGGAGACAGTCAGTGGGGAGAGGGAAGAGGTCAGTGGGGAGAGAGGGAGACAGTCAGTGGGGCGAGGGGAGAGTCAGTGGGGGAGAGAGGGAGAGTCAGTGGGGGAGAGAGGGAGACAATCAGTGGGGAGAGTGGGAGACAGTCAGTGGGGATAGAGGGAGTTTCCCCTATATTCATTTGAAACATTGCTAAATTGTTTGCCGCCACTCTCAAAAATGTGATGAAATAATTGGCATGGTAAAGCATTGTCAGGGGAAACAGAGATTCCTCAGCCCGCTGGTAGCTGCAGTGACACACTCTACCTACAGGGTCACTCTGGCCCCATTCTGGTGTTGCTGACACCGGCTCTGAAACATCTACTGACTGGGTACTGACTGGATCACCTGCTCTGAAACACCTACTGACTGGTACTGACTGGAACACCTGCTCTGAAACACCTACTGACTGGTACTGACTGGAACACCTGTTCTGAAACACCACTGACTACTGACTGGATCACCTTCTGAAACACTACACTGTGGTACTGACTGGATCACCTGCTCTGAAACACCTACTGACTGGTACTGACTGGATCACCTGCTTTGAAACACCTACTGACTTGGTACTGACTGGATCACCTGCTCTGAAACACCTACTGACTTGGTACTGACTGGATCACCTGCTCTGAAACACCTACTGACTGGTACTGACTGGATCACCTGCTCTGAAAACACCTACTGACTGGTAACTGACTGGGATCACCTGCTCTGAAACACCTACTGACTGGTACTGACTGGATCACCTGCTCTGAAAAACCTACTGACTGGTACTGACTGGATCACCTGCTCTGAAACACCTACTGACTGGTACTGACTGGATCACCTGCTCTGAAACACCTACTGACTGGTACTGACTGGATCACCTGCCTCTGAAAACACCTACTGACTGGTACTGACTGGAACACCTGCTCTGAAACACCTACTGACTGGTACTGACTGGAACACCTGCTCTGAAAACCTACTGACTGGTACTGACTGGATCACCTGCTCTGAAACACCTACTGACTGGTACTGACTGGATCACCTGCTCTGAAACACCTCTGACTGGTACTGACTGGATCACCTGCTCTGAAACACCTTACTGACTTGGTACTGACTGGATCACTGCCTGCTTGAAAACACCTACTGACTGGTACTGACTGGATCACCTCTCTGAAACACCTACTGACTGGTTACTGACTGGATCACTCTTCTGAAACACCTACTGACTGGTACTGACTGGAACACCTGCTCTGAAACACCTACTGACTGGTACTGACTGGATCACCTGCTCTGAAACACCTACTGACTGGTACTGACTGGACACCTGCCTCTGAAACACCTACTGACTGGTACTGACTGGATCACCTGCTCTGAAACACCTACTGACTGTACTGACTGGAACACCTGCTTTGAAACACCTACTGACGTACTGACTGGAACACCTGCTCTGAAACACCTACTGACTGGTACTGACTGGATGACCTGCTCTGAAACACCTACTGACTGGTACTGACTGGAACACCTGCTCTGAAAACACCTACTGACTGGTACTGACTTGATCACCTGCTCTGAAACACCTACTGACTGGTACTGACTGGATCACCTGCTCTGAAACACCTACTGACTGGTACTGACTGGAACACCTGCTCTGAAAACACCTACTGACTGGTACTGACTGGAACACCTGCTCTGAAACACCTACTGACTGGTACTGACTGGATCACCTGCTCTGAAACACCTACTGGACTGGTACTGACTGGAACACCTGCTCTGAAACACCTACTGACTGGGTACTGACTGAACACCTCTCTCTGAAACACCTACTGACTGGTACTGACTGGATCACCTCTCTGAAACACCTACTGACTGGTACTGACTGGAACACCTGTCTGAAACACCTACTGACTGGTACTGACTGGAACACCTGCTATAAAATGAACAGTAAACATTACACTCACACAAGTTTCCAAAATACATTACAATGTCATATTATGTATATATACAGTGTTGTACACAGTGTTGCCTCTATCTATATCTCTTGGTTTTACAGACTTTATCCCCCTAACTTCATGTTTTTCCCCAAAACAATTAGTCTGTTGAGTCTTATCACACCCCTGTGGCAGTCACATCAATTAATCTACATCCCCACATTGTTCTAACGTATGGAATACACATTCCTGTATAGCTGACCTGGGATTCAATGTCCCATTAGTTTTAACAAGCTGTCCACTGGCCACAGACTAGTGTCCTGTTCAGACTAGTGTCCTGTCCAGACAGTGTCCTGTCCAGAAGGCTGTCCTGTCCAGAGAGTGTCCTGTCCAGACTAATGTCCTGTCCAGACTAGTGTCCTGTCCAGAGAGTGTCCTTCCAGACTAGTTCTGTCAGGAGTGTCCTGTCCAGACTAGTGTCCTGTCCAGAGAGTGTCCGTGTCCAGAGAGTGTCCTGTCCAGACTAGTGTCCTGTCCAGATAGTGTTCCTGTCCAGACTAGTGTCCAGAGCTAGTGTCCTGTCCAGACTAGTGTTCCTGTCCAGAGAGTGTCCTGTCCAGACTAGTGTCCTGTCCAGAGAGTGTCCTGTTCCAGACTAGTGTCCTGTCCAGAGATGTGTCCAGACTAGTGTCCTGTCCAGAGTGTCTGTCAGACTGGTCCTGTCAGAGAGTGTACTGGTACATCAAGCTGCTTCATGCTACAGAAACAGGAGATAGTCTCCTCTCCTATGGGCCATTCTGGCTGGGACAAGGCTTACTTCATGGGCCACAGGACAGGCCCTGTTGGACAGTGAAGAGGACAGAGACAGGCCCTGTTGGACAGTGAAGAGGACAGTGGAGAAATGACTTCCTGGTGCCCCGTGTCACTTCCCTCTCCTCTTGGAGTCAGGGCTAATTGTCTCCCTGTCATACTCAGCACAGCCCGTCCTGAGAGGGTGACTCATTTTACTGCCATACAGACACGCACGCGCACGCGCGACACACCTGCACACAACACACACACACACACACACACACACCACACACACACACACACACACACACACACACAACACACACACACACACACACACACACACACACACACACACACACACCACACACACACACCACACACACACACGCGCACAACCCTCCGTCGGGAGATCTAAAACAGACCAAACTGTTACTGCCAGAGGCAAATTGTACCAGGCGAATACATAATGAATTAATACCCAGCAGGCTTTAAAAGGCTCAATTATAATAGGAATAAGTAATATAAATATGCCATTTAGCAGAAGATTCATTCATACATGTTAGGTTTGGAGCGATGAAGGGGACATGACTTAGAATGAGACAGGCAGGAGTGTTACTGGGGTGGGAAAAGGTGTAGAAAGGAGGAGAGGGGAAGGAGGAGAGGAGAGAGAGGAGAGAGATTAAGAGGCAGCATTGAGGTTTGTCCTAACATCGGGCCGCTGCACGGTACACTCAGAACAAATGGGGCTATCTAGAACCTAAATGGGTTATTCGGCAGTCCCCAAAGGAGAACCCTTTAAAGAACCCTTTTTGTTCCATGTAGACACAGTTGTCTCTGGCAGAGGTTGAGTGGTTGGAGGGGAGAAGCAAGGAGTATTAAAGCTTGGGTCCTAACATTGAGAGGAAGGTATTAAAGCTTGGTTTCCTAACATTGAGAGGAAGGTATTAAAGCTTGGTCCTACCATTGAGAGGAAGGTATTAAAGCTTGGTCCTACATTGAGAGGGAAGGGTATTAAAGCTTGGTCCTAACATTGAGAGGAAGGTATTAAAGCTTGGCCACATTGAGAGGGAAGGTATTAAAGCTTGGTCCTAACATTGAGAGGAAGGTTATTAAAGCTTGGTCCTTACATTCAGAGGGAAGGGTATTAAAGCTTGGTCCAAACATTGAGAGGAAGGTATTAAAGCTTGGTCCTACATTGAGAGGAAGGTATTAAAGCTTGGTCCTACATTGAGAGGGAAGGTATTAAAGCTTGGTCCTACATTGAGAGGGAAGGTATTAAAGCTTGTCCTAACATTGAGAGGAAGGTATTAAAGCTTGTCCTAATTGAGAGGGAAGGTATTAAAGCTTGGGTCCTAACATTGAGAGGAAGGTATTAAAGCTTTGGTCCTAACATTGAGAGGGAAGGTATTAAAGCTTGGTCCTACATTGAGAGGGAAGGTATTAAAGCTTGGTTCCTAACATTGAGAGGAAGGTATTAAAGCTTGGTCCTAACATTGAGAGGAAGGTATTAAAGCTTGGTCCTAACATGAGAGGAAGGTATTAAAGCTTGGTCCTACATTGAGAGGGAAGGTTATAAGCTTGGTCCTAATTGAGAGGAAGTATAAAGAATCGCTCTCTTCTCCCCACTGACTGTCTCCCTCTCTCCCCCACTGACTGTCTCCCTCTCTCCCCCACTGACTGTCTCCCTCTCTCCCCACTGACCCTCTCCCTCTCTCCCCAATAACTGTCTCCCTCTCTCCCCACTAGCTGTCTCCCTTTCTCCTCCACTGTTACATCCCTGTTAGTGAGCATTTCTCCTTTGCCAAGATAATCCATCCACCTAACAGGTGTGGCATATCAAGAAGCTGATTAAACAGCATGCTCATTACACAGGTGCACCTTGTGCTGGGGACAATAAAAGGCAACTCTAAAATGTGAAGTTTTGTCACACAACACAATTCTACAGATGTCTCAAGTTTTGAGGGAGTGTGCAATTGTCATGCTGACTGCAGGAATGTCCACCAGAGCTGTTGCTGTTGCCAGAAAATGTAATGTTAATTTCTCTACCATAAGCTGCCTCCAACATCGTTTTAGAGAATTTTATGCTTGTCTAAGATAAATTCAGAGTGGCTACTCATCATAAATTATTTCAGTTGAGGTTTTCTGTAAACTAGTGCATCCAGACGATGCCATCCTCAGAGTTAGCTGCAGTTCCATCTCAGAACTTAACCTCCTGACATTAGCATGTAAAACATTATCTAGAGTGTATAGCAGGGGAAAACATGCTTTATTGTCACATACACCGGATAGGTGCAGTGAAATGTGTTGTTTTACAGGGTCAGTCATAGTAGTATGGCGCCCCTGGAGAAAATKATGCATGACAGACGTGTCTATCAGTTTACTAGCATCATTACAATACCACAGAGAAACCTTCACACAAGGTTTTAATCAGTGGAGGCTGGTGGGAGGAGCTATAGGAGGACAGGATCACTGTAAAGGCTGGAATGGAATGAACAGAACGGTATCTAACATATGGAAACCTCATGACTCCGTTCCATTGACTCCATACCAGCCTTTACATTGACCCYGTACTCTTATAGCTCCTCCCACCAGCCTCCACTGGTTTTAATGCTAGTGTCTACCCATAACTCCCCTCCCATTTCCCACTACATCACATTGTCTTCAGCTAATCAAATCAAGTTTCAAATCAAGTTTATTTTATATAGCCCTTCGTACATCAGCTAATATCTCGAAGTGCTGTACAGAAACCCAGCCTAAAACCCCAAACAGCAAG
>NW_019951493.1:0-5728 GCF_002910315.2 Salvelinus sp. IW2-2015 | reverse complement strand
GGGGCCATAACCCTCCACACTTCTCCAGCTCCATAACAGGAGGGGGCCATAACCCTCCACACTTCTCCAGCTCCATAACAGGAGGGGGCCATAACATATTTATTTTCCTCTGATAAGATTGTTTTTTCTGCGCCGGAGTGTAACTCATTTCTAGATTTATATCGAAATGGCTGTAACCCCTGCTCCCCCGTTTTATACCTCTGTAAAGCTACATGTCCACTAAAAGCTATTAATTCACATTTCTCAAGAAAATCCTAAACAAACTATCAAATGCAAGGACTGAAATTGCACATCAGCACAAAATATTTGGTGGGCTATAGCTCTGACGTTGACTTTTTTCCTGCTCTCAGCTGTCATGGCTGAAATTGCTATACTGCTTCATGATACACTTGGCCAGTGTGCAGCAGCCAGGTCAAGCTATTATTATTAAAGCAGGTGCTGAGATCTACACGGGATTTTACAATGGATTGTGGTTCTCTGTTTGGCTTAGTAGCTGTGAGGGCTGACGACCAGCATCTAGAGACCTCAGTACTGGTTTATACAGCCCCTTTGTGCCGACACACTGTGTGTATTTCATGGTGATGCCTTTATGTACCATTGTAGCAGACTATATTTCAATTTTTCAGTGGCTTTTCTTGAAAAGGTGAGAGAGTTAATGGACAGTTTCATGACATTGGGTTGTTATATTACATAAGTTCAGTCCGTTCCACCATTGGCCTGCTTTATGACACTGCACTTTCCACACATCCTGGTTACTACTTTATTCTAAGTTATTTTCAGACTCAAATATTATAGGTGGCGCTGTGCAAATGGGGATCTGTTGCAGCAGCTGACTGGAATTATATATCTGGCTTGTTAGGCCTCATCGTCACAATGAATAGCTCCCTCCTCAACCCTGCCACAGTGGCAAACATCAGGGAGGCAATGATGAATGAATCATTCAGAAAAGTGCATTGTGGCTGTGACTTCAGGCAACATATGGCTGCTTCTCCAGTGCCAGTTTATGTAATCTGTAACCTGAGCACTCAGCGTTGGTTGGCTGTGCCTTTTGTCTGAAAGACAGTACATTAACCTAGCAGATTGAACTAATGCGTGCCGCTTCTGCTTCTCTTGCATCTCATCTCCCACACGTTTGAGCTCTCACAAATAAACTCAGGGAACATCACCTTCCATTGTAAACCCCTCCCCTTGGCTCCAGCCTGCAGTTCGGAGCCATCTCCTCCTCCTCCTCCTCCTCCTCCTCCTCAGGCTGACTTGATGGATGTAATTTCCCCTTGTCAATTTTTACTTCCTGTCTATGTCAGGAATTCATTTTCCAACCTGGCATGACAAATAATTATCCAAAATAATAGAATCTATACTGTAAATCGTCTTGGTGGCAGACCTCAACACATTACAATGGACAGTTTTTCAATGTAAAACATATTTATAGGACACAGAGAGCTGGGACATGTAACTGGAGTCTGTAATTCCACTGATGTGCAACTGTGTTTCTGTAGGCAATTGGGGCTGTCAGCTTTTCTCTTCTAGTTGACATCCGTATTTATGTTCCTCTGACTCAATGTCTATTATGACAGATGACAAAAAGACTGTCTTCATGTCTTCAATGAGTTGTCCATCCATGTAACTGGCTGACCMGGCATTTGGGGTTTGTAATGTCAAAGCATCCTACTGTACTGTAGTCACACAATGAGAAGAGTAGCAGTCCATTTCAGGCAATTCACTGGTCATTTTTGGCCATAGAGATACAGTACATCTTAAAGTAGTTATTATTTGACAATTAACTGTGTTCATGGTAGACTAAATTATTTTCTTTGCCTCTCTACAACAGCAGTGCCATAGCTGCTAACTGGTTTATCCTAAATAACCCTGCATTAGTCTGATCGTGACTATGACCTTCTCTGCCTCTCCCTGTCATACGCTACTGTTTCACCATGTGTCACGGGTTCAAAGCTCACCAGCATTAAGGCAATCTTGACTGGCTCATCATTACTGGCTCCTGTGGCTTTTCCCCCACTACTCACCTATGGATGACAATGGAGAGAGAGGAGAGCGGCTGCTAATTACCGAGTACAACTTGAAATGTCTTTGAAGCCTAGCTAGAGAGCTCCCATTTAGGATGCAAATGAAAATCCAAATGGAGAAGATGAATATGAAATGAGATTTTCATCCTACTGCAAGGCACTAGTGTGAATACTTTAGGATTCATTTGAATTTGACCCCCATAGTATAGGCCTAGTAGCTTCCATTGTCTGTAGATCTATTATCAAATCAAATCAAACTTCATTTATCAAATGCACCGGATACAACAAGTGTAGACCTTACTGTAAAATGCTTACCTACAAGCCCTTAACCAACAGTATAGTTCACAATAAAATAACAATAACGAGGCTATATATAGGGGGTACCAGTACCGAGTCAGTGTGTTGAGGTTAGTTGAGGTAATTTGTACATGTAGGTAGGGGTGACGTGGCTATGCATAAATTATAAACAGTGCGTAGCATCAGTGTACAAAACAAATTGAGGGGGGTGTCAATGTAAATAGTCCGGTGGCCATGTGATTAATTGTTCAGCAGTCTTATGGCTTGGGTGTAGAAGCTGTTAAGGAGCCTTTTGGTCCTAGACTTAGCGCTCCGGTACCGCTTGCCGTGCAGTAGCAGACAAAACAGTCTGTGACTTTGGTGACTGGAGTCTCTGACAATTGTATGGGCTTTTTTTCTGACGCCGCCTATTATATAGGCCCTGGATGGCAGAAAGCTTGGCCCCAGTGATGTACTGGGCCGTACGCACTACCCACTGTAGCTCCTTACGGTCAGATGCCGAGCAGTTGCCATACCAGGCAGTGATGCAACTGGTCAGGATGCTCTCGATGGTTCAGCTGTAGAACTTTTTGAGAATCTGGGGACCCATGCCAAATCTTTTCAGTCTCCTGAGGGGGAAAAGGTTTTGTCGTGCCCTCTTCACGACTGTCTTGGTGTGTTTGGACCATGATAGTTTGTTGGTGATGTGGACACCAAGAATCTTGAAACTCTCGTTACACTACAGCCCCATTGATGTTAATGGGGGCCTGTTCAGKCCGCTTTTTCTTGTAGTCCACGATCAGGTCCTTTGTCTTGCTCACATTGAGGGAGAGGTTGTTGTCCTGGRATCACACTGCCAGTTCTCTGACCTCCTCCCTATAGGCTGTCTCATCGTTGTCGGTGATCAGGCCTACCACTGTTGTGTCGTCAGCAAACGTAATGATGGTGTTGGAGTCGTGTTTGTCCACGCAGTCGTGGGTGAACAGGGAGTACAGGAGGGGACTAAGTACACACCCCTGAGGAGCCCCAGTGTTGACGATCAGCGTGGCAGACGTGTTGTTGCCTACCCTTACCACCTGGGGGCAGGTCAGGAAGTCCAGGATCCAGTTTCAGAGGGAGGTGTTTAGTCCCAGGGTCCTTAACTTACTGATGAGCTTGGAGMGCACTATGGTGTTGAACGCTGAGCTGTAGTCAATGAATAGTATTCTCACATAGGTGTTCCTTTTGTCCAGGTGGGAAAGGGCAGTGTGGAGTGCGATTGAGATTACGTCATCTATGGATATGTTGGGGCGGTATGCGAATTGGAGTGGGTCTAGGGTTTCTGGGATGATGGTGTTGATGTGAGCCATGACCAGCCTTTCAAAGCACTTCATGGCTACCGACATGAGTGCTACGGGGCAGTAATCATTTAGGCAGGTTACCTTCGCTTTCTTGGGCAAAGGGACTATGGTGGATTTGGGTTTTCATTGCTCCATGCATTGTAGGATGAGGTTTAGGCTCTTAGTTCCTAGTTTTAGCAAGCATAGTATTGCATGACACCAACAACCACTCTGTTTACACTAGTCCCCTAACCATGTACTACTTCCTCCTCCACAGTGGACGGCTGCATCGATTGGTCGGTAGACCTGAAGAGGTACCGGGTCCTAGCAGGGGAACCAGTGAGGGTGAAGTGCGCCCTGTTCTACAGCTACATCAGGACCAACTACTCCATGACTCAGAGCGCCAAGCTCCGGCTCATCTGGTACAAAAACAAAGGGGACTCTGAAGAGCCTATCATCTTCTCCGGCCATCGGCTCAGCAAGGAGGATGACTCCATCTGGTTCCGCTCAGCTGAGCTGGAGGACAACGGCTTCTACACCTGCGTCCTGAGGTGGGTTTATTTAGTCCCTGTGCCTCTGAGGAATCAAACAGTTGAGCTTTTCTTACAGTAACCCCCAACCAAGCACCATGCTTATTTTAGTCATTCACAGCTCATTGAAAGCCCACATTTTCAGGAAGTGAGTTTTCATTGGATAACAGTTCATGCATGACTGATCTTGGCTAGTGGTCCCACATATTGTACAGTAGTTTGAGAGGCCCGAATTTATCCATTTAGTTTACATCTACTTTCCAAAGCTACTGTGGTGAGTCAGTGTGTCTATTGTGATGCTGAACAGCCCCCTTGTTGCACACCCACCGCGCCAGCCAAGCAAGCCCTGCGATTGCACACAGCATAAGGAGGAGGGAGAGATCCACATCGCATGCTATGTTTAGTTTCCTCGCGGAGGAATGCATTTCTGGCCTTGCGAGGTTAGTTCACCCCTGACACTGAACTGTGGTTGACTCGTGTTGCGGAACATGTAACTGACATTCCACAAAAGAATAGGCTTTGCCAAAATCATTAATATCAAATCCATGATGTTCCTGTCAGTTCTATGCGAGAAGGATTGTGCTAGAATTCCCTCCTCGGATTATTACATCAAACAACCTGCAAATCATTTGATGAATAAATAAAAGGTGTTTTTATAACATCTAGTAAAAATATTTTCACTGTTCCTAGCTACTTTACCGTGAGAGTCAATGGTGAATAGAAAATAGAGACAATCTGACAGAGGCTTCAGCAAAACTCTCCTCAGATGAAGATCCAGCCCCTCTAACAAAGCTGATGCTTCTCCGTGGCCAATAATACGTGTTTTCTCCTCGCTCTGCACTCCCCTCATGCTACGCTAACAGTCTATTTAGGAGAAGATCCTGTCACTTTCATCTCGCTTCTTATTTTACTTACTGTCCCACCGAGTTGGTCATAGCAACCGCCACAGCTCAGACAGCCAGGCGCAATGCATTCCAATGTGTTAGCTAGCTAGAGAGTCATCAAGCTGAGCCTTATTCTTTTGCCTTCTTTTGCCTCCTTCCAAACGACAGATCGTTTGGAAGGAGAAGAAAAAACAATACTGGAAATTGAAGTGGCATGTAGCCCTGTGAAATGTGTTATTGAATATAAGATACTGTATCCAGTGATGTATCTTTATGAAGTATTCTCAATATCCTCCAAACTCAATTAATTGTCTGTCAAAGACGTTAAAGGTGAAAAGAGGATACAAGTCCTGTTTTCACGCTTTAGTTTCCATTAATGGTGACTCTTGATCCCTGAAACCAAAGGAACAGAAATCCAAATAAGTGGTGTTTTGGGTTTCTGTAGATCCCCAAGCTGCTTCTTTAATTAAACCCCAGAATACTGAAACTCCTAATAATGATACAAAACTACAATCAGCACAGAGGAAGAAAGGCTGGCAGCACCCAGTTCTGAATCTAAAGGTAGGAATCTATAGTCTTCTGAGAGACAATTGCTGGAAAATGACATTGGCAGATGCTGCTGTGTCTGAAATGACAGGGTGGCTCTGAAATGACAGGGTGGCTCTGGAATGAAGGAATGTATTTTCTCATAGGGT
>NW_019951492.1:0-5734 GCF_002910315.2 Salvelinus sp. IW2-2015 | reverse complement strand
TTATCATTGTGGACAAACTCTTTATAGATGGACAGCTATTCCGAGACAGCTCCATAACACCGTGGCTGTACTAAATTCTACAGGGACTTCAGGTTACGAAAAAAAGAAGATATGGGAACTGTAAAAATATCTGAACATTATGAAGTGGATATGAACACACACATACTCAATTACATGCTTGCTTACACATACGGATTTATACACACACACCTGATCTCGCTCTCTTCTCTCACTCTTTCTCTCTTTTCTCTTCTCTTTTCTCCCTCTCTCTATTGTCGAGAACTGTTTTATAATTTAATGTGTTTAATGTTTGTCTATCTTTTTTATGTATTTGTCTACAAGTTYATATATGTTTACAACAAGCAACGGGAGATATCAGAATATGGGCATTGGGGAATAATAACCTATTGTACGGAAAACATTTGTACTGTAGTGAAGCYGTCTCTAGAGTAATGCAAGGTCTCTWTCATGATCATGTGAAACGTCAATTGCTATGGAAATGCTGGGATGTGTTTTTCAATTACGTTAAAGGTAATTACGATGCAACTATGATAGTGATACGATATGGATTACAATTATCTTCATGAATATTAATTAAGGCTATACGCACTACATGTTACACACAGACACTCAACCATGCAAATTGGCAGTGTTATTACTTATTTGGACATCACACATTATAGTCTTACTCTTATACAGACATCACACACACTCTCACTATATCACATCCAACATCATACACATCAACCTACTCAGATTTGCTACACACATAATATCTTGTCTCAATTTTCTAACATCTGTGGCATTGGCTCACAGGCAAACAGACAAGGGAATAATACAAATATTGCTAGAACCTATTTCTTGAATTATAAATATCAGACATTTGAAAGCTGTAGTTTTGACCTTCATAATACCTCTGATGGCACAAGCACTAACTATGGTCAATATAGACTGAGAATAGTATCAGTTATGGTAAGGGATGAAATAACTATAGCCAGTTATAATTGTAACGGTTTGGCAGATTATAAAAAAAGAAGATCAGTCTTTACATGGCTAAAAGAAAAGGAATATAACATATACTGTTTACAGGAAACTCACTCTGCATCCTTAGATGAAGTTGCGTGGAAAAAGTGGGTGGTGAAATAATTTTCTGTCATGGACAAAGGTGATGATATTAATTAACAAAAATGTCGATCTGAATGTGCAAATAGTCAGGAATGATTCGCAAGGAAGGTGGATCCTTCTGAATATGAAAGTGGACGAAAAAGAGATTTGGTTCATTAATTAATCTATATGGTCCAAATCAGGATGTTCCACACTTCTTCGCAAACATTTATACCAATTTATTGAACTTACAGGCAACAAATGGTCAAATCATTATGGTAGGAGACTATAACAGTGTTAAGTACCTCAATGGACCGTAAAGGTAATCACTCTACAAACTATCATCACCGTGCCCTTAAGGAAATCACAAATATTATGGACATATTAGAAATAGTGGATATTTGGAGACTAAAAATCCCGAACTAGTGAGATATTTCTTGGAAAAGACATAATCAAGCTAGTCATCTTGACTACTTTCTTGTCTCTTTCTCTCTTGCATCAAAGGTTAAATAATAGACAGAATGTGATCGGATCATCATCTAATTGACATTCACATAACTCTTATAGATTTTCTACGTAGACGGGGATATTGGAAATKTAATCAAAGTTTACTGGAGGACAACTTAATATATAATAAAAATATATAACAGATAATATAATAAAATAATATATAACTGATTTTTTCCTGTAAAATAAAGGTTCAGCATATCCCCTAATTGTTTGGGATACCTTTAAATGTACCTTCAGAGGTAATTCAAATCAATATTCAGCAATAATAAAAAAGCAGTTTCTGGCTAAAGAAACAAGACTAACAAGGGAAATCCATGAACTAATAGTACAKGTAGATAGCACTAAAAACGATACTACAGAGATACAAAATAAAATAGAGGAAAAACWAAAATAATTTGAGAAACTTATTCAAGAATGATCTAATGTAATCTATTWCAAAATAAAGCAAACTGGATGGAATATGGAGAAAATTTACAAAATTCTTCCTGAATCTCTAATACAGGAACGCTAACAAAAATAATTTGCAGAAACTCGTTACTGAAGACGGGGTCATCTATGATTCTCCGAATTATATTTTAAAATAGTAAGCTAATTATTTTAGGCAGATGTTCTCTTTTCCGTTTCATCCTCTCCCACTGAATGAAGATTACGTTAAGGAATTCTTTCTAAATATTATAAAAAATAGAAAATTAACAAATGTACAGAAAGATTAGTGCAGAGGCCAAATTACAGAGGAAGAACGTTTTGAGGCTATTAAATCCTTTCAATCTGGAAAAACCCCAGGGCTTGATGGCATACCGGTARAGGTATATTAAGTATTTTTTGATATACTAAAAGCTCCATTGTTAGATTGTTTAAACTACTCCTATAGAAATGGTAGTCTGTCAGGTACTCAGCAGGAAGGTCTGCTTTCTCTATTATTGAAACAAGACCCAGATGGAAAATATAAAGACCCAGTCTATCTAAAAARCTGGAGGCCCCTTACACTTCAATGTTGTGATGCAAAAATACTARCAAAATGCATAGCACWCAGAATTAAAAGGGTTTTACCAGGTATTGTTCATCCTGATCAGACAGGTTTTTTACATGGACGAYACATTGGAGAYAATATACRACAACTACTAGAAATAATAGAACATCATGRAACATWTAAGAAGCCAGGAATGGTATTTATAGTGGATTTTGAAAWGGCATTTGATAAAGTAAGACTGGATTTAATTTATAAATGCCTGGATTTTTTCAATTTCGGTAATTGTCTTATAAAATGGGTAAAAATAATGCATAGCAACCCCAGGTGTAAAATAGGAAATAACGGCTACTTCTCAGATAGTTTGATTTGTCAAGGAGTTGAACAAGGGTGTCCGCTGTCACCATATTTATTCGTTATGGCCATCGAAATGCTAGCTATTGAAATCAATTCCAATAACAACATTCGAGGATTAGAAATCCAAGGCTTAAAAACAAAGGTGTCCATGTATGCCGATGACTCAAGTTTTATATTAAGTCCGAAAGCTAGATCCCTACATTGTCTCATTAAAGATAACTTTTCTGTACTCTCTGGAGTAAAACCTAACTATGATAAGTGTACAATATTACKTATTGGATCCTTAAAAAATACAACTTTTACATTACCCTGCAGTTTACTTATAAAGTGGGCTGATGGTGAAGTAGACATACTCGGTATTCATATCACAAAAGATAAATAAGCTCTCCACAATGAATTTCAATAGAAAACTTGTAAAAATAGACAAGATCCTGCAATCATGGAGAGGTAAATACCTGTCTATTTATGGAAAAATTGCCCTGATTACCTCCTTAGTCATATCTCATTTTACTCACTTACTTATGGCGCTGCCTACACCTGATGACTCGTTTTTCAAATCATATGAGCAAAAAAGATGTATCTTTATCTGGGATGCTAAACCAGACAAAAAACATGCCTATCTATATAATGAATATGAATTGGGTCGGGGCCGAGACGTGAACCACCATCAACCTTAGGGAACAATTACATTAAATTTTCTCAGGCGGAAAGCAATTCCTGAGGGGATCCCAAAAAGTAGTGCATGTCAGACACATAACTATTTTGTAATATATGTTAAATGTATATTGAGGGCCATAATCACTACTACTGGATTAATTGTTAGGTACAGTAGTTAACTGAAGGGTTGTCCCAGACTTGTTTAAATCATTAATACTACTATAATAATAGTTTATAGCAATGTCCTTATCAGTGCAGTGTGTTCGTCTCTCTCTGAAACGTTTGCAAAGAGTTTGCGTTCTATAAAATTGTGGGTGTGGCTGAATATGGTTTTGTGTCATCACTGAGGTACACTGGACGACTGGCCCCCCTTGTGCCACTGTCCCAAAGCATATCTTGGTGCTGTCGTGGCAACAAGGGTGACACCTGGTCCTGCGTGCTGTGACACTGCATCCTCTATGGGTGAGTCTCTCGTCGCTTGGCTCTTGTCCCTTTACACACTCACTGACTCAGTCTGTCTCCTAGAAAAGAAATAAGGTGTTTGCTGTACTTCCTAACTAGCCGCAAAGGTACCAAAGACTAGGACAATTAATCAGCAAAGTCCAGCAATACCATATGACCATAGGAGTACAAAGTCTTGGTTCAGGTCACACAGTTAAATTGGAGTGGGGATGATTCATGGCATTTTCGCCAATTATGGGTCCCTATTGATATTGCAAATGCAAGAAAAAGAATGGGAGACCTTTCATAATGTTATGGCCAAAGCA
Organism: Salvelinus sp. IW2-2015; assembly: GCF_002910315.2. NCBI lineage: Eukaryota > Metazoa > Chordata > Actinopteri > Salmoniformes > Salmonidae > Salvelinus > Salvelinus sp. IW2-2015. The sequence continues at coordinate 1,372 of NW_019951492.1, read as the reverse complement.
GGAAAGACCAACAAACTTCCTGAGGACCGACCTCACGCTGTATGCATCTGGACCGTCTGGTCGCATAGTCTGTCCCAGCCTCTGCTGTCTGTGTGCCATCTGTTGGGCCTGCTCTGCCATGGACAATCATTGGAATATATTTCCATTAGGCATTTTCACTTCGTTGCGTTATGGAACATTTTATTCAAAAGAGCTGGTCTTGTGAGATATTAGTAGAGGCTACTTGCGTTGCTAGAGGCTGCTTGACCTTGACCTCAACGCGTCGTTGTACTGAAAATACTGCTGATGTCCCGTCTTTTACTTGTTTCTGACCCATTTTCGTACTGGCTGGCTGGCTGAGCCGGGTCTAGGCTGCACACCAGCATTTACCACAAACACATGCGCTGCAAACGGTTTTTGAATTGTTCACATAGTTTGTTCGATATTGGCAGGCTTCCAAAAAATGCCTGAATTTTTGCAAAGCTAGGCAGAGCCACCAAATTCCGTTTCTGTGGTGTTTGCTTATAATCTTTGCCTACCTGGTTAAAAGTTGAAAAAAACTAAAAATCGAACTTAGCGACAGATTGAGCGCTAGTTTTGCACACGGAGGACCCATTAAATAGTATTAAGACAATGTATAAAGAGAGTGTAGTTCTGGTTCTGTCAATGTTGGACTCAGTTTATCGCTAGACCTGGATCACAGGGACTTTTGAAGCATACAGCTGCATGCTACTTGGAATAAACTGACGGATAGCAAGTATTCCATCTTTTTGACGACGCCTACATTAAAGGAAATAGGTCTCAGCTAGCTTGCATAGTTAATCGTTTGCTTTAGTTGCCGCCGCTAGCCTCTAGCCAAAATTCAGAAACTAGTGGTGTCAACCCATGCAACATAAAAAATCATATAACATGCCTAAAGCGCGGATTGCTGGATGGTACCAAAGTACGTCAGGTAGTAGACGATGGGTTTTGCGCTTCGGCGGCGGTTTAGGCGGGAGTGAGCGTCCTGGTAAAATATCGTCCTCTCGGTGCACGGAAGATTGGTTTATGCACCTGGAAAACGTCTATAAGGTCAGGAGAACTGGTCCTCACAGCATGAATGTCTATAGGTCAGGAGAAGCTGATTCCTCCACCGAGATGAGGCTATAGGGTAGGAAGAAAGTATCTTGGATTAAAAAGAAAGAAAAAATGCTGGAAGGGAAGAAAAAAAGAATGTGAGTAGGTTGCAAATTGTTCCTCGACGTCCTGAACGTCTATAGGTCAGGCGGAGAATCCTGGAATTATGGGCTGCAGTCCTTCTTTACAGCCACTAAAATGTAGCCAGTTTGGTTAAACCTTTAAAAACACAGATCCTTCCTCTTCTTCTTTCTCCTGCCCTCAGAGACTGGCCTTG
>NW_019951491.1:0-5739 GCF_002910315.2 Salvelinus sp. IW2-2015 | reverse complement strand
CGCTTGTAGACTTAGAACTCTTTCTGTTGTGACAGGAACCTTTCTGGTGGACTGGAACCTGTCTGTGGTGGACTGGAACTCTTTCTGTGTGGATAGGAACCTTTGTGTAGGACTAGGCAACCTTTCTGTGTGTACTAGGAACCCTTTCCTGTGTGGACTGGACTTTGAGATAGGACCTTTCTGTGTGGACTAGGAACCTTTCTGTGGTAGGACCTAGGACAACCTTTCTGTGATGGACTAGAACCTTGGCTGTGTGGACTAGGAAACCTTTTGTGGTGGACTAGGAACCTTTCTGTGTTGACTGAGAACCTTTCCTTGTGTGGACTAGGACCTTTCTGTGACTAGGAACGTTTTCGTGTGGGACTAGGAACCTGTTCTGTTGCTAGACCCTTCTGTGTGACAGACCTTTTGTGTGGACTAGAGAGACCCTTTCTGTGTATCTAGGACTTCATGTGACAGGAACCTTTCTGTGTGACTGACTTCTAGTGGACCTATTCTAGTGTGGACTACCTTTCTGGGACTAGAACCTTTCTTTGTGTAGACTAGGAAACCTTTCTGTGTTAACTAGGACCCTTTCTTGTTGGGACTAGGAACCTATTCTGTTGGTGGAATTCGTGAGGGCTTAGAGCCTTTCTGTGTGGACTTAGGAACCTTTGTCTGTGTGGAACTAGGAACCTTCTCTGTTGGGACTAGGAACCTTTGCTGGTAGACTAGGACCAGTTCTGTGTGGACTAGGACTTGGTGGCAGGAACCTTTCTGTGTTGACTAGGGAACCTTTCTGTTTGCTAGACTTTCTGTGGCTAGGAACCCTTTCTGTGTGGACTTAGGAACCTTTTCTGTGTTAGGACTCGTGGCTGATTTTGGTGGACACCTTTCTGTGTGACTAGAACCTTTCTGTGGGTAGGAACCTGTGACTAGAACCTCTGGGGGACTGACCTGTCTGTTGGACTAGGAAACCTTTCGTGTGGGAACGTGGACTAGGAACCTCTTCTGTGTGAGGAACTTTGTGGCTTAGGAACCTCTTCCTGATTCTTGTTGCTGATTCGTAGAGTAACCTTTCATGTGTGGACAAGACCTGTGTGTAGGAACCTTTCTGTGTGGACTAGGACCTCTTTGTGCTAGGCTTTCTGTTGTGACGAGGAACCTTCTGTGTGATAGGATGTTCTGGACTAGGGACTTGTGACGAGCCCTTTCTTGTGCGACCGTGTACTAGGGAACCCTGTGTGTACTAGGGACTCTGTGTGACTAGGCAAACCCTTTCTGCCCGTGGACTAGGGACCCTTTCTGTGTGAGCTAGGAACCTTTCTTTGTGGACTAGGGACCCTTTTCTGTCTGTGGACTAGGAAACCATTTCTGTGTGGACTAGGATCCTTTCTGCGTTGGACTAGGACCCCTTTCTGCGTGGAACTAGGAACCTTTCTGCGTGGACTAGAAACCTTTCTGTCGCCTGGACTAGGAACCTTTCTGTGTAGACTAGGCAACCTTTCTGTGTGGACTAGAACCTTTCTTGCGTTGGACTAGGAACCTTTCTGTTGTGACAGGGAACCTTTCTGGCGGTGGACTAGGAACCTTTCTGTAGACTAGCGAACCTTTCTCATAGACTAGGAACCATTCTGTGCTGTGCCTGTAGTAACCGTAATGTGTGTAGGACCCTTCCTGTGTAGGGGAACCCGTTCTGTGCTTGGTGTAGTAATAACCGTTCTGGGTGTAGGACCTTCCTGGGTGTGGGAACCGTTCTGTGCTTGCTGTGATAAACCGTTATGCTGTGTAGGACCCTTCCTGGGTGTGCGGAAACCGTTCTTGCTTGGCTGTAGTAACCCGTTATGTGTGTAGGACCCTTGCCTGGGCTGTGTGCAACCGTTCTGTGCTTGGTGTTAGTAAAACCGTTCTGTAGTGATAGGACCCTTCCTGGGTTCGGGAACCGTTCTGTGCTTTGGTGTAAGTAAACCGTCTATTGTGTAGGACCCTTCCTGGCTGTAGGAACCGTTGCTGTGCTTGGTGTTAGCTAAGTCCGTTATGATGTGCTAGGACCCTTTCCTGGGTGCTGGAACCTTTCCTGTCGCTTGTCTGAGTAACCGTGTATGTGTGTAGGACCGCCTTCCCTGGTGTGGGAACCGTTTCTGTTGCTTGGGACTTAGTAACCTTATGTGTGTTTAGACCCTTCCTGGTGGTGTGTGAACCGTTCTTGTCGTCTGGTTGTAGCTAACCGTTTCTGGTTGTAGGACACTTCCTGGGTGTGTGGAACCGTTCTTCGGTAGTAAGTCTGCTGCGACTCCTCGGTGTAGAACCGTTCTGGGTGTAGGACCCTTCCTGGGTGTGGAACCGATTCTGGGTGTAGGACCCTTCCTGGTGTGGAAACCGTCTTGGGTGTAGACCCTTCCTGGTGTAGGAACCTTCTGGGTTGTGGACCCTTCCCTGCGTGTGAGGAACCGTTCTGGTGGCTAGGACCCTTCCTGCGGTGTAGGAACCCGGTGTGCCGTCTGGGTGCACGTCTTAGCACCCTTCCTGGGTGTGTGGAAACGCGTTGCTGGCGTAGAACCTTTATAACATGTGTGTATGTTGCAGGGTGTACTCGATAGGAGCACGCAATTGCACGTTGTGGGCGGCCGGTGAACAAGTGAAGGAGAGCTTCTCTGGATGTGGCCCACCTGAGGATTGCTATGGAGAGACTGCTGAAGGGAGAGACAGGGGAAAACAAGGTTAGGAACTGTTTGTAGGTTATGTATGCTTACATTGAGAGACGAATCTAGAAACATATGAACTGTTATGTAGGTCTATGTAGGCTACATTTGGAAGAAGAATCTAGAAACCATATGAACGTTTATGTAGTGTCTATGTAGGCTGCATTTGAAGAGCAGATCAAGAAACATGATATGAAACTGTTATGTAGTGTCTATGTAGGCTACATTTGAAGTGATGCGATCTAGAAGCAGGTATGAACTGTTATTGTAGTGTCTATTGTAGGCTACATTGAAGTGAGCGATCTTAGAAAGCGGTATGAACTGGTTTGTAGTGTCTACTGTAGGCTTAACATTGGAAGAGAGATCAAGAACCATTGATATGAACTGTTAGTAGGTCTATGTAGGGCTTACATTTGAAGCGGCATGATCTAGCAAGCAGGCGAACTATGAATTGTGTATTTAGTCTGCGTGTTATATAACGGTGGCTCGCTGGACTGAGTAAAACGTGTATGAGGAGTAGGACCCCACCAACAAGATCTCTCCATTACTGAGCTCTGTTGTGTCAGACTTGGTTAAGTACAAGGTTTTCAATCGCAACAGTGGCGAATCTTCGTCTTCTCACGAGCGCGTTTGTCACCTCTTTAAACACAGTAACATATTAACCACCAACCATCCTAACACACAGTACTATATTAACACCTACCATGCTTAACACCACCTCCACAGTACTTAAACCCGTATCTTAAACACCATACTTAGCACTCCATGCTTAACACACAATACTATATTGAACACCTACCACCTTAACACCACAGACTATAACCTATATTAACACACACTACTTCACTCCCCCTTACACACAGTACTATATTAACACCACCATCTTAACACACAGTACTATATTAACACCTACCATCCTTACAACACAGTACTATATTAACAACCTACCATCTTAACACACAGTACTAATTAACACCTACTCCCTTAATCACACCTAGTACTATATTAACACCTACCGTCATTAAACCACACGAGTACTATTAAACTCATCTTAAACACACTTACCTCCATCTAACACAACAGTACGTATATGTAGAACCTACCGTCCTTAACGACACAGTACTATATTAACACCTACCATCATTAACACACAGTATATTATTAACAGCCTCCGTCACCTTAAACACACATACTATATTAACACCTACCAGTCCTTAACACACAGATACTATATTAACACCTAGCCATCATTAACACACCAGTACTATATTACACTTCACCATCTTAACAACAGTACTATAGTTAACACCCTACCATCCTTAAACACACAGTACTATATTAACACCATACCGTCTCATTAACACACGTTCTTATTTACACCTACATCATTAACACCTACCATCCTTACAAATAACTATATTACACCTACACTACACCAGATATATTAACACCTTACCAATCCTTAACACACAGTACTAATAAACTACTTAACAACGACATACACCGTCCACTTAACACACAGTACTATATTAATACCTACCATCCTTTAACACACATACTATATTAACACCTTACCATCGCTTAACACACGTACTATATTAACCCTACCATCCTTAACACACAGTATAAATACACCTAACCATCACTTAACACACAGTACATTACATAGTCTTAAACACAGTCTAACCAGTTCCTTAATCAACACAGTACCTATATTAACAACCTCCGTCCTAACACACAGTACGTATATTAAACCTACCGATCCTTAACACACAGTTACTAATTAACACTACCGATGCATTAACACACAGTACTATAGAACACCTACCGCATCTAACCACCAAGCCTACTATTTAACACCCTACCATCTTAACCACACCAGTACTATATTTAACACCTACCAGTCTTAACCAACACAGTACTATTATTAACACCTACCGTCCTTAACCCACAGTACTATATTAAACCCTACGTCCTTAACACACAGTACTATATTAACACCTACCAGTCTTAACACACGAGTACTATATTAACATTACGCCTACCGTCATTAACACACAGTACTATATATCCTCTCTACACAGAAAGGTTCCTAGTCTACACAGAAAGGTTCCTAGTCCACACAGAAAGGTTCCTAGTCCACACAGAAAGGTTCCTAGTCTACACAGCTATACTTGCACACAGAGAGAACGAGCTGGGGAATTGAAGTTCATCAGATATGATCATCAGCTGTGTAGATCTGTTAGTGCTGACGTTACCTCTCATGGTCATGCTATTCGCTGCCAAACGGTGTGACCATGACCACATGAGTTGGCTATAACAGCACAAACAGATACCGATCAGCTATCAGGCTCCAGTACACACTCAAAGTGACACATTTTGGTGTACTATTGTATAGTAATATTACACAGCATCACATCTATGTCAATGTATTGTAAAGTGCAGTAGTGTTTCTTATTCTGTTGCTGGGGACACAAATGGGTGTACATTGTAATTTTTTTTGCCCTAAAACGAACACACCTGATTTCACTAATCAAAGGCTTGATGATGAGTTGATTAGTGGAATCGTCTGTGTAGTACTAGGGGGGGGGGGGAATCTACAATGTGCATCCATTTGGGTCCCCAGGGCGAAGACACACAGGTATGATGTAAACATTGGAGAAGAGAGAGGACCCACTTGGTGATCTGTATGAACCCGCAGGAGGCAGCAGCGTGGAGGGGAGTCCATCCCTCATTGTCCCCCCTGTTCACATCACTCCCACTCTCCACCAGGAACTGGACCATCTCTGCATTCTCATCTATACACGCCTGGAGAAGACAGGACACACATGATCAAATGCTGAATCAGACAGGAGACACACGATCAAATGCTGAATCAGACAGGAGACACACGATCAAATGCTGAATCAGACAGGAGAGACACGATCAAACGCTGAATCAGACAGGAGAGACACGATCAAACGCTGAATCAGACATGAGACACACGATCAAATGCTGAATCAGACAGGAGACACGTGATCAAACGTTGAATCAGACAGGACAGGAGACACGTGATCAA
>NW_019951490.1:0-5740 GCF_002910315.2 Salvelinus sp. IW2-2015 | reverse complement strand
AATTTATAAATACAATGAGCTGTTTGTACGTGGCTGCTATGAAAGAGAGCTGTGTTTGCGTGTGATCAGGGGTGTGTTCATTGCACCGATTCTGTTGAAAAAAAACGGGATAAACATACTCAATTGTCCAATAGAAACTCTCGTTTGCAACTGTTGACTAATGATTACACTCTGGATCAGCTAGACGCAGGCAAGAGTGTGAAAGGCGGTGTTGAATGTGTCACTGTCTGTCACCTTGATTCCTCAAAATTATCTCACCGTGAGCACTACGTTGTAAACTGTCATTCATAGGCTAGATTGTAGCAACCTCATGATGGGTACAGGGAACATTCCAGTATCATGTAGCACCTCAACCTATGGATGTAACATTGAGCTGGGTGAAAGGAATATGAATGACAGTCATCCAATATGCTGTATAGAGATACAGCCGGGCTCATTATTATTATATATCTTTAATCTTAAACGGCACTGACCGCCACTGTCTGTGGCATCTGTCTGTAGCCAAGTACGCGTCGTAGTATATGTCTGTAGCCACAGTACGCGCTGTAGTTATATGTCTTAGCTACAATATGTGTCTGTAGTATATGTCTGTAGCTACAGTATGTGTCGTAGTTATATGTCTGTAGCCACAGTACGCGTCTGTAGTTATATGTCTGTAGCTACAGTATGTGTCTGTATTATATGTCTGTACTACAGTATGTGTCTGTAGTTATAGTCTGTAGCCACAGTACGCGTCTGTAGTTATATGCTGTAGCTACAGTATGTGTCTGTATTATATGTCTGTAGCTACAGTACGTGTCTGTAGTTATATGTCTGTAGCTACAGTATGCGTCTGGAGTTAATGTCTGTAGCTACAGTATGTGTCTGTAGTTATTATGTCTGTAGCTACAGTACGTGTCTGTAGTTATATGTCTGTAGCTACATAGATACGTGTCTGTAGTATATGTCTGTAGCTACAGTATGTGTCTAGTATATGTCTGTAGCACAGTATGTGTCTGTAGTTATAGTCTGTAGCTACAGTACGTGTCTGTAGTATATGTCTGTAGCTACAGTATGTGTCTGTGGCCATCTGTCTGTAGCTACAGTATTTGTCTGTAGTTAATGTCTGTAGCTACAGTACGTGTCTGTAGTTAATGTCTGTAGCTACAGTATGTGTCTGTAGTTATATGTCTGTAGCTACAGTATGTGTCTGTAGTTATATGTCTGTAGCTACAGTATGTGTATTTAGTTATATGTCTGTAGCTACAGTATGTGTCTGTAGTTATAGTCTGTAGCTACAGATGTGTCTGTAGTTGTCGTCTGTAGCCACAGTATGTGTCTGGTTGCTGTCTGTAGCCACAGTATTGTCTAGTTGTCTGCTGTAGCCACAGTATGTGTCTGTAGTTGTCTGTCTGTAGCCACAGTATGTGTCTGGTGTGTCTGTCTGTAGCCACAGTACGTGTCTGTAGTTATATGTCTGTGGCCACAGCACGTGTCTGTAGTTATCGGTCTGTGGCCACATTCTGTGTCTGTGGTTATAGTATGTGTCTGTAGCCACAGTACACGTCTATAGCCACATTATGTGTCTGAGTTGTCTGTCTGTAGCTACATTATCTGTCTGTAGCCATCTGTCTGTGGTTATCTGCCTATAGCCACAGTGCGTGCCTGTAGTAATATGTCTGTAGTTATCTGTCTGTGGCCACAGTCTTATCTGTCTGTAGCCACAGTATCTCCCTGTCTGCCCCAGTACACACCACTATACCTCACTTGTCCATGGTACATAACTGTGGTTCCTCACGCCACTATACCTCACTGGTCCATGGTACATAAACTGTGGTTCCCACACGCCACTATACCTCACTGTGTCCATGGTACATAAACTGTGGTTCCCACACGCCACTATACCTCACGTGTCCATGTACATAAACTGTGGTTCCCTCACGCCACATAACCTCACTGTGTCCATGGTACATAAACTGTGGTTCCCACACGCCACTATACCTCACTGTGTCCATGTACATAACTATGGTTCCCACGCCACTATACCTCACTGTGTCCATGTACATAAACGTGGTTCCCACACGCCACTATACCTCACTGTGTCCATGGTACATAAACTGTGGTTCCCACACGCCACTATACCTCACTGTGTCCATGGTACATAAACTGTGGTTCCCACACGCCACTATACCTCACTGTGTCCATGGTACATAAACTGTGGTTCCCACGCCACTATACCTCACTGTGTCCATGTACATAAACTGTGTTCCCACACGCCACTATACCTCACTGTGTCCATGGTACATAAACTGTGGTTCCCACACGCCACTATACCTCACTGTGTCCATGGTACATAAACTGTGTTCCCACACGCCACTATACCTCACTGTGTCCATGGTACATAAACTGTGGTTCCCACACGCCACTATACCTCCACTGTGTCCATGGTACATAACTGTGGTTCCCTCACGGCCACAGTATCTCCCTGTGTCCATGGTACATAAACTGTGGTTCCCACACAGCTACAGTATCTCCCTGTCTGCCCCAGTACACACGCCACTAGCCTCACTGTGTCCATGGTACATAAACGGTGTTCCCTCACGCCACTAGCCCTCACTGTGTCCATGGTACATAAACTGTGGTTCCCACACGCCACTATACCTCACTGTGGTCCATGGGTACATAAAACTGTGTTCCCACACGCCACTAGCCCTCACTGGTGCTTCCATTCCTTCTCACATCTATCTACGTGCTCTCCTCCTCTCACCTTTTCCCTTCGCTTGTGGACTTCAGTGCACAACACATTAGCTGYCTGTGACCAGGCGGAAAAAAAMCTTTCCAAGCCAAACCTTCATATCATGACCGCTAACCGCTACACACAGCCTACATTGTTGTCACGTCATAGTCAACATAGCTACTAGAACTAACCCGTTAGTGAACCTGCTACAATCATGCAGAACAGTGTACAGTCAGCATGCAGTTTAGCAGTTACACAGACAGGCCCCGGTGGCAATACATTAAGAAAACCAAAAGCCACCTAGACTTGGAAGAGTTCCAGTTTTGGATAGTCATAGCCAGCTAGCTAACAAAGCATCCCTCTCTGTTTGAGCCGGGTGTTTCAGTAGGCTAAACTAGCTAGCTACATTAGCTAGCTAAGTACGTGAAAACAAATGTGAAATATAGCTACAGTAGCTCTCTCTCTCTCACTGTCTCTCTCACCCACTCTTCTCCTTCATTTAAAAATACATTTAAAATGTATTCGTTAAAAACGGTTGAACTATTGTCTTTCTCTTTGAGTCAACTACTCACCACATGTTATGCACTGCAGTACTAGCTGGCTGCAGCTTACGCTTTCACTACTAGATTCCGGGCTACACCCTGGTACTGCTGTAGACCTTCATTGCAAAACAGTTTTAATCAAGTATTTGGTGGCATGTGAAAAAGGATAACTTTTTTTATATTTCACAATTTGCATTTTTATGAAATTCACTCTGAGGAGCCTCCACTGCTACAGACACATGGCTACAGACACATGGCTGCAGGAGCTACCGACACAGAGCTACAGACAGAGCTGCAGACACATGGTGACAGACACATGGCTACAGACACAGAGCTACAGACACAGAGCTACAGACACAGAGCCACAGACACAGAGCTACAGACAGAGCTACAGACAAATAGTTACAGACACATGGCCACAGGAGCAACAGACACATGGCTACAGACACAGAACTGCAGACACATAGGCACAGACACAGAGCAACAGACGCATCACTGCAGAAAATACAGACACAGAGTTACAGGGCTACAGGCACAGGGCTACAGACACAGGGCTACAGGCACATGGCTACAGACACAGAGTTACAGGGCTACAGACACAGAGTTACAGGGCTACAGACACATGGCTACAGACACAGAGTTACAGGGCTACAGACACAGGGCTACAGGCACAGGGCTACAGACACAGGGCTACAGACACATGGCTAAAGATACATGGCTAAAGACACATGGCTACAGACACATCGTTACAGGGCTACAGGCACAGGGCTACAGGCACATGGCTACAGGCACATGGATACAGACACACGGCTACAGACACMSKGCTACAGACACAGTGCTACAGACACAGGGCTACAGACACAGTGCTACAGACACAGTGCTACAGACACGTACCGTAGACTCAGTCAGTCCTCCTACAGACACGGTCAACCCCAGTAGTGTGTGGTACTGGTATTGGGGCAGTCTCAGCAGCTGGGTGATGTGGGGGAAGGCCTGCGACGGAGCATTCCAGTTCAGACTCTCTGTCCCTTCACTGAGAGCACAGAGACACACACACACAGGGTCAATTTAGTTTTTCAATTCAATAAGTGAACTGAAATGTAAATCTTTCATTGAAATGTGCCCACTGTATGAGATTACCCAGAGCCATCCATAGTATTGTATGAGATTACCCTGAACCATCCATAGAGTCTTGTATGAGATTACCCAGAGCCATCCATAGAGTCTTGTATGAGATTACCCCGCCCGAGCCATCGATAGAGTCTTGTATGAGATCACCCAGAGCCATCCATAGAGTCTTGTATGAGATTACCCAGAGCCATCCATATAGTCTTGTATGAGATTACCTGAGCCTTCATAGAGTCTTGTATGAGATTACCCTGAGCCATCCATAGAGTCTTGTATGATATTACCTGAGCCATCCATAGTCTTGTATGAGATTACCCAGAGCCATCCTAGTATTGGTATGAGATTACCGAGCATCCATAGAGTCTTGTTGAGATTACCCTGAGCCATCCATAGAGTCTTGTATGAATTACCTGAGCCATCCATAGTCTTGTATGAGATTCCCAGAGCCATCCATAGTATTGTTGAGTTACCCTGAGCCATCCATAGAGTCTTGTATGAGATTACCTGAGCCATCCATGTTTGTATGAGATTACCCAGAGCATCCATCTTGTATGCGATTACCCTGAGCCATCCATAGAGTCTTGTATGAGATCAACCCGAGCCATCCATAGTCTTGTATGAGATACACCGAGCCATCCAAGAGTCTTGTATGAGATTACCTGAGCCATCCATAGTCTTGTATGAGATTACCCAGAGCCATCATAGAGTTCTTGTATGAGATCACCCGAGCCATCATAGTCTGTATGAGATTACCCAGAGCCATCCATAGTGTCTTGTATGAGATTACCCAGAGCCATCCATAGAGTCGTGTATGAGATTACCAGAGCCATCCATAGAGTCTTGTATGAGATTACCCTGAGCCATCCATAGTCTTGTATGAGATTACAGAGCCATCAGTCTTTATGAGATCACCCTGAGCCATCATAGAGTCTTTATGAGATTACCAGAGCCATCCATAGAGTCTTGTATGAGATCACCAGAGCCATCCATAGCTTGTATGAGATTACCCAGAGCCATCCATAGAGTCTTGTATGAGATCACCCCGAGCCATCCATAGTCTTGTATGAGATTACCCAGAGCCATCCATAGTGTCTTGTATGAGATTACCAGAGCCATCCATAGAGTCGTGTATGAGATTACCCAGAGCCATCCATAGAGTCTTGTATGAGATTCCCTGAGCCATCCATAGTCTTGTATGAGATTACCCAAGCCATCCAGTCTTGTATGAGATCACCCTGAGCCATCACATAGAGTCTTGTATTGAGCCTAGAGCCATCCATAGAGTCTTGTATGAGATCACCCAGAGCCATCCATACCTTGTATGAGATTACCAGAGGCCATCCATAGAGTCTTT